>NW_026136715.1:27384439-27547198 GCF_905237075.1 Dicentrarchus labrax
CTTTGCATGTATACCATTAATTCAAAATAATTGATATTGTTTTAAGAATCAAGAGAGTATTGCAAAATATGCAGTTTTCTTTTACTCTGATGTAAAGTTCTTTAAGGCAGGGACAGAATCAGAGTGTAGTAGAATTGTAGTTGATATTCAGTCAATATGTAAATATTGTCATCTTCTAAAGCCTAATCAATTGGAATTTCAAGTATGAGTTTTGATAAAAGGCCAACCAGGACTGTATGTATCATTCTGTAAAAGTGTGTTCACTGTCAGTCCCAACAGTGGATCTGCTTGTTCATGCCTCTCCAGGTTCACCCAGATGGACTGTGACGGCCACCTGGCCCAGTGTCTGTCGGAGGTCAATGTGGATGTGACCTGGTGAGCAGACAGGATGCTGGCGGCTGTCCAGGAGCTAGGAGGAGCTAGGAGGAGCCCAGATGCCACACACTCCAGGTTCATATCGTACGGAGAGGGACACACCCAGAGAGCAGCTCGCACAGAGAGCAGCTCGCACAGAGCTCACCATTCACTGAGGACGTTACACTGAGAGGGGGACTCCAGACACTGAGTAAACCAGGATGCTCACTGTGGATCTCTGATGGCTCCCCTCAGAGGGACCCTACTGTCATGTTTCAATTTAGACATTAGATCCTGAATGTGGCTCTGCTTGAGCCTCTTGGCCTCTGATGTGTTTGATTCCAGCTGGTCAAGAGGATCCCCAAACTAAAATGACAATCCAGCCAGGCCACATCCTCCTCACAAACTCTCAGACAGCTGTACAGAAATATCAGCTGACTCAGTTTAACACAAATTGCACCCGGCCTGGATGTTACCAACATCAGTGGAATTGTTAATGATGATATGATCACATTGTGCTACCTTTTTACTACATTCTGAGTCATTGGAGTTTCACATGTAACTCCAATTCAAACTTATAGAGACTAGTTTTCCAGTCATGGAAAAGCAATGTTAATTGTCCGTGCAATGGACACTTTCTGAAAGTTTCTTTTCTTTCAAATAAAACAATTTCTGCTTGACTTGAACTTTATTGGGCCGTGGCTAAATGAATGTTTATAATTAGTGGTAAACTGTAGAGTAAGAGCAGCTGCCAAACTCTGACCATCTACCTGTAATGAACCTAAAACACTTCATCATGAACCCTGCATCATTAAAAACAGAGAAATAAACCTGGAGTCAACACCTGGGCTACAGCAGCAGCTAAATTATATGACCACCTGTGAGCAAGTGCTGTCCTGTACTGTCAAATCAGTGGGAACCCTGTCTTGGGAATATCTGTTTCTCTAGTTTTTCACTCATTGATTTCTCCTGGTCAATTGTGCTTGTAACTATGAGCTCTGTCCAAAACTATTTATTTATTTATATATTTTAGGGGATTTGTGCTGGGACTATTTCTTGGTGAACAACAGTCGGGTGCAATGCAAAACAGACTTCAGATCAATTTTGATCTTCAGTCTAATTTAGGCAGTACTGATTCTACAGGAGTGTGAGAAGCGGTTCCCAACTGCACCGGGGCGTTTCCAGACTTTGTTGACTGGGGAGGCACAAGAAGGGCACTGATATATATTTAAATACACTCGGCCATAATAACACATTCATACCACATGCAAAAAACTGCATGGGATTAGCATAAAGTGTCTGCAAAGGGAGAGAGAAAAAAGTGTTGGATCCGATATACAGTGAATTAATCACAGACTCATAACACTGTTAACTTATCATCTATCGCACATGTGTCTAACTAAAACCTCACTGAGGCAGGTGGCGTCAGGTTTAATTTTTTATTTGAGATTTATAGACCACAGCTGCTCAGGATACAAATGGGCCTCTTAGAACCTGCGTAAGCAAGGTTTTCTATGCTCAGTATCTTTTATGAATCAGATGTAAGCCCACCATCAGGAATGATCTTAAGAGCATAAATCTAAGAACACTTTTGTACATGAGACTTCTGTTCACATCTGGCAACCTGTGCTATAGCCGGAGGCACTGCACCGAATTGGGTGGATGGATACACTGTCAGTATAGTATAGTATAGTATAGTATAGTATAATAGTATAGTTCCAGCACAAAACACACCTTCTTTTATGGACTTCCTTCAAGTGCTTGGCGAGGTGCGTTATCTTGCACAAGGGATGGTAAAGGAATGTGCACACTGGCTTTAATACACGCACTGTGGAGCGAGACTGAGCTGATGAAATCTGTTGAAGACACCACTGCAGATTTTTTAATATTAATTTCTAGTTTATTTTCTCTGCATCAAATAAACACAGAAAATGGTGTCAGATGGCATATATTGGTTAATTGCCTTTTCCAGTCTCCCAGTATGGGGACATTAAGTGGTGATCAGGGGAAGTGCTGGTGTGTAAAGCCACACACACACACACACACACACACACACACACACACACACAAAAAAAAATCTGCATCTGCAAAGATTTTTCTTCTGTAGTCTGCAAAAAGGATGGACTCAGATCACGGAAAACCAGTATCATTTTTAATAATTACACATATTTACACAGATGCGATGAAGCAAAATGAAGCATATCCAACCAGCATTATGTTAGAAAAAAAATGTGTGGAGTAAGTTCATTAATTTTTAGATGGAGATTCTCTTTCCTTTAGATGTCTCAATGGCCTTCACTGCTGTGCAATGTGGTTCAAGGACTCCCAGTTCATCCATTGGTCCCTCAAGAAAATAAAAATGCCACTAATGTTTCACCTGGAGTGCAAATAGATCAACAAAACATGACATTATAAAAATGCAGAAAATGAGATGGAGTTGGGGAGGATAAAGCTTCCCCGAACGTTGAAGTGATTTCTACGATTTCGTTGTGTGTGCGCGTGTGTGTGTGTGTGTTCATTGTGGAGGGCTAATCAGTGACCGTGGAACTGCTTCATTATCTCTCCTCTCTTTATCTGTTTCCTCCCTGCTTCTAAAGGCCCTGCAGCTAATTGAGACCCTTTGACTCAGGATCAGCTAATTAATCCTATTATGTGCTTATCAAATTAGCACGGGTCAGATTTCATCAAATAAATCTCAGCCAGTGGAGAGCTTCTCAGCAGCACGGAGACGCAGAGATCAACACAGAGCTCATTTTGGAGGCGAGGAGTTCTTTCTGTCTGTGACTTTAAACTGTGCTCGTAGTTGATATTCAGATGTGTTGTGTATGTGTTTGATTCTATCCCAGCCTTTGAACAGCAAGGCTCTTAAATTTAGTTAAAAATATGTTGCTTGCTGTGTATAAAGGTGGCAGTGTATGAAGTTAAAGTTGCATGAACTAAAAACGGCCTAAAACGTTACTGTATACAAATAAACATGGCTTCTTATTGTTTGTGCACACACTGCACCAGCGGCTGGGGAAATGCAAATTAGGATCTGGTATCCCTTCGATGGATCGTAGCGCTGCGGAGATGAGCTGACAGCGTGGCAAGCTGAGCCTCCGAATCACCGCTGTGAGGGAGCTGACCACCGTGTGTTGGGCTGGCTTTACACTGAGCAACTGCAGGTTAAACTCATCAGAACATTCAAGTGACACAAACACAACTCCTGATTAGGACTGGCTATTAACTGAAATTGTAAAAAACTATTTCTTGCCAATGCTTTAGCAGGGTTTCTGCTGGGTTCAAAAGGTTAACAGCTTTAAAGACCATTATGAATGGAATTTAAGACCTATTTCACGTCTACACTGGCAAAAAAAAGTACGAAGGATATAAAGGAAAATCAGTATTGGTTCCATGACAGTTTCGTTGTTGTAGTTGGAGACTGAAAAATGCAAGTAATGTTAACTTTTTAACATTTAACATAGCAATTTTGAAGACCTGTCAAAATCATATTTAAGACATTTTAAAGCTGCAGTGACTTTTATGAAATAACTTTTTGTCATATTCACTGAAACTTTCACTACATCCTGACAGTAGAACATGAGACGGATAAACTGTGAAACAATCAGGTTCCTCTGGCTCCTCCTAGTGCTCCTAATGGGATTTGCAAGAATCCACCGGGTCCAAAAGAAAACAACTAATCAGAGAACAGGAAAGATAGTTGATCGTCACATTTGGTGCTAAATTTTACTTTCTTCAATAGTCAATGCTACGGATGCATTTTGCTCAGTCCAAAATTAGGGACAAATGGGGCACTGACCCATAGAACCCATTGTAGATATCCTGACTTCAGAGTTCATGGGACCTCATTGAAAAAATTCCATGCCTGTTTTTCCATGGCCAAAATTTAGCCTAACTTTTGAGCGTTATTTAGTATTTTGTAGCGATGGATGCGTCAGGTCATCTAGTTTCATATACCAGTATCTTCACTCTAGCTTTAAAGCTGAGCCCACTACAGCGTCTGAAAGACAGTGCGAGTGAAAGAGGGAAGGATAATGGGTCCCCCCTCTCTGGAAACGCCCCTGCTGTACAAGCACAGGACAATTTGGCAGGTAGTGTTATTAGAGCTTTTTCCCGGACCTAGGGGCATTTACCTGGCTAGTTCAGGGACCAGTACGTAGAGGGAGACACGGGTCAACCGCAAAACAGCACACCTAATGTGAAAACTGTCCACGGAACAAAAAAGGTTAAATGATGTATTTAGTTGAATGGGTCACATTTACAACTGTGTCACATAGAACAAATGTTTAAAGTAGCAGCGTTAAAATCAGAAGAGAAGCACTGTGTTACTCTCCATGTTCAAACAAAAACAAAATGTCTGACTGCGATGACCCGTCCTGATATTAAACTGCATATCTGCTCTGGAATGAACATGTCCCCTAACAGTTCTTCAGCACCACTAACAATATGCTGTCTGTCCTTTGCTCGTACACTACAATCTCCTGTGCATGTGTTTCCATTGTGTCTCTGTGTCTCTGCTGTCCATCACACAAACACGCTGGCCTGCCCGCTCAGAGGCTAGCAGAGCAATTCAGATGGATCTCTGAACACCTTCTTTAATTCCTTTTACAAATAAAACAATAAAGGGGTGCACAGTATGGTAAAAACAAATCATACTGTGATTAGTTTGACATATTATGATTGCAATATGATTCATGATTAGTAGGAGTGAGAATTTTTACATCACAATTTTCATTTTCACTGAAAAAAACAATTGGAATCAGGGTGCATGGTGGCTCGCCTAGTGGTTCGATACTGGTATCTGAATACTAGTAAAAATTGACTTTTGCAGTTGATGCAACTCAGTTTTCACAGCAATTCTCTAAAATCTTGCTGTATTTAATCAGGTCCGATCTGATGTAACTCAAATGCTTCATTTATTAAAGTTGGTCCAACTAGTCGTCTTGACCTTGCCCCAGTCTCTCCTCAATATTTAATATTACAGTCTGCTTCAGAGTCTTTAGTTTGCCAAATTACCATGATGTTCATCCCAACTTATGAAAAATGACTTGAAAATGGTTTTGTCAACTTTTTTGAGTAAAATGAAACAGTAGTGCTCCCTGTTCTCTGAAAAATCATCAGTCAGAAAACATGATCATCCAGCATCAACCCTGTCATTTCAAAGGTAAATAGTATACTATACTATACCCCCTTCCTGTCTATCTTAACCTGTCCTACCAAATAAAGGCATAGAAAGCCCCAAAAACATCTTACAATAAATCAAAAAACGATTAAAATCATGATGTGACATGTGTTGGGGTTTGTACCAAACAAACATGTTTTCGTACATCTGGAGAAACAAGCTGTGGAGTACAGTACTTCATTAGAATGCTGTTTGTCAAACATTTTACAAACTGCAGCTTCTGTGATATTGCACTTGGACAATTTCCATAATATGTTGATTAGTTGTACAGCTCTAAAACAATATTAACAATAAATCTGAATATCATTCTAGCAGGATTTTTAACTGCAAGAACAGATTATAATTTCATTTAGACTTTAACACAGGACCGAGCTGCGTTCAGGTTGCACATCGTGTAAAGCCAGCCTTGGTGCGGAGATGGAAACCCACAACGAGCCCAAAATGGAAATGGAGACACGTTTCCACAAGACAGCACAACCAACCGGTCATGTGATCTTTTCGACCGGCTGCAGATGGTCACGCAGTGGCAGCTGGTGTGGAAGAATCTGTGCTCGGCCAGCAAGCCTGTACACACTGCCGAGGCCGGAGCCAATGAACTGCTTTTGTTTTTCAGCTGAAGTCCTGATATAATGTGTTTCTGGAGCTGCCAGACTGTGATTGGCAGCGAGTATACTGTGGTCTTTATACGCCTTTATGCTGGGTTTCATCACAAATACAGGACTGTATGGATGCTGCACAACACCCATCAGTAACATTTCTGAAGGACAGTTTGGCATTGGGAAAACTCTTGGTAAGCAGGACACAATCTTCACTATTCAATATCTACACACCTAGCTTTACCCCACCAGTTGTTGCCATTTTGATGCTAGATGCTACTCTTGTCAATCTATAGACCAGTCATAAATACTCAGGACTGACACAAGCTACCGTACTCCAAAAACATTGATTCCCCTAAAAATGTGAATGGTTTGGACCAACCCTGGCAGTCTAGCCGCGGTTCCAATTGGTCATGATTGGTGAAGACAAATGTTCAATAAGAGATAAGTGCAATCAGAGACATGGTACTTAATACGATCTTTGAGGCACTTCTTAAATAAAAAGTCGTCTCCCAGTTAGAGCTCCCCCCGTTGTTTGTGAAAATCATAAAAGATAAAAGGAAAAGTTTGTGGGTACAGATGAAAATGTGCCACTTGCATTGATAAAAAGGCATCGTCAATTTTGGATTCACTACCTACATTATAATACACAATAATAACTTATTCTTTTCCTTTGTCATTGTACATTCTTGTTTCGTGTGAGGCGTTGGCCCCCCTACAAGATAGAAAAAGAAATTAAAAAAAGAAAAGAAAAAGTGCACGTAAAATTCTTCAGCAGAACTGTCATATTCATCCAGGGATGTGAGACGGGCTGAAATGTGTTCGTGGTGGCAGGCACAGAATGAAACAGCTCTCTGTTCAAATGTCAAAGCTGCACTTTGACACGAGGATGGACATTCTGAGGGGAGAAAGGAATGAAGCCAAAGGAGAAAAAGAAAAGGGGAAGACAACGTGACGACAGGGAATGTTCTTGAAGTCCAGTGTCTTTGTTTTCCTTGTAGATACCAACAAAGAAGAGTTTGGTACCCCAACAAAACAGTCTGAATCGTCCAGGAAGGAAACTCTCCCATTCTCCTGTTTGCTTTTGCCTTGTCGACAGGTCCAGAAGGTGAGTTCGGCCTCCCTGTTGTCCTTTACTCTTCCTCCTCCTCCTCCTCCTCGCCTTTCAGAGTTGGCTTGCGAGTGGTTTTTGGCTGAGACGGCAGCTTGGACAAACAGTAGGTGGGCGAAGGAGGAAGCTGGTCTCTCCTTCATACAGACTCTTCTGTGGATAGCAGCAGGGGGTTGATGTATTCAAATCCCTCAAACTCTGACTGGTCTATTCTCTTGATGACGTCCCTGAGGAAAGGGAGACAGAGGGAGGAATTAGAGGTGTTTCATCACAAACCCAGAGCACAATGCCATCTACAGCAAACCTGGATCAAGTTCTGAACAAAGGGACGGAGTTTCTCAACACTGACAGAAAGAGGATCTTATTACCGTGCTCTGAGAAAAGTGCAATATAAATCCTTTTCCATAGGTCCTGTGATGGTAAATGGACCTGTACTTGTATAGCACCTTTCTAGTCTTCTGACCACTCAAAGCGCTTTTACATTACGTGCCACATTCACCCTTTCACACACATTCACTCAGTGATGGTAAAGTCCATCGAACAGAAACTAACATTCATGCACGGCATCGGGAGCAATTTGGGGTTCAGTATCTTGCTCAAGGATACTTCGACATGTGGCTCCAGGAGCCGGGGATCAAACCCACAACCTTACGATTTAGGAACGACCCGCTCTGCCTCTGAGCCACAGCTGCCCCTGATCAGAAACTAAAGTATGTAATGAGTTGTTAATGGAGGCTAATGGAATTAGGGTGTGCAGTTTTAGAGACTTTTGCAACAGGTTGCAGTCAGTGGGAGCAGCACACTGAAAAGAGGTACAGACTTTCATTGAAGGTCAGAGGTCCGTAACAACTGGTGTATAAAATAACATTTAATCAGTTACATTTGCACCGGTACATCAATAGGTGAACTGCACTCCAGCGGTTAATGTCGCCATGACGATGTTAGGGAAATCACCTGGGCTGGATCCCAATATTCCACTATTCGGATGTTCCTGCATTGGATAGGTATTCACTTTCCAACTTTGGGATTGGGATATTTGCACACACCCCTACAGCCCTCTCTCTTACTGCACACACACTGGCTTGCACCTCCTTGCTTCCTTTCCCCCAGAATGACAGCTCATTTCTCACTTTCTCTCAGACTTCTGAATTCAGGGAAACATTCTTCTAATTTGGGAAATTTCTCTTTCTGTTTCTCTGCAGTGTGTGTGTGACTGTCAGTAGACCGTACGGGAGGAGGGGGTGAGGGGAGATTGTCCACAAGCTAATCAATCACGGATGATGCTACACTTCATAACGTATTGTTTCTATAACATGAAGTATGGGATGGGTCCAGATTGACTTGCCATTCAATGGTCTGACTGAAAGAGTGGAACTTTTCAGCCTTGATACAGATTTCAATACCTCGAGCTAGACCCAAATTATTGTGCTTGTGATCAGTATGTCATAGTAAGTTTGGAAAAGGGTGTCCTATATCTGGGGCATTACTGGCTTTTACTACCAAACTGACAGTAGAGAAACAACAGGAAGTCTACAGGATCGACTTTCAAAAAAGGTCCCCAGCTGGATTCTAACCAGTGACTTTTACCAACAACGATTACCAAGGAGTCTGCTGAACTGCATGTCTTTAGTTGAAACATAATAGAGCTCTATGAGAATTACTACAGTGGATTGAAATAAAGCAGGCATGATTGTGATCAACACAAACTAATGACCAGTGTTGGGCTACTTATTCAAAAACTGTTTTTAATTTATTACTCTTTTCAAAAGTAATTTTGTTACTGCCAAGAGTAATTAGTTACACTACTAGTTATATTACTTTTCAGCTACTCCCCACGAAATTGTTAATTGTGTCCTTTTCCCCAAAAATTCAGACTGACGATTAAAATCCAGTTTTGTTTGTTAAAATCAAAGTAATGGAATATTTCCTGCTGCTGAATGTCAGCATTTCCATCTTTCCTCCACAATTCCAAAATGAATTCAAGGATGGGATGTTGGATTCAAAATCAGTAGGCGTGACGACAAAAGTAAGGTTGTAACTAATTATTTTTTTGGGGAACTGTATTATCACTGAAATGTATTAGTAATTAGTTACACTACTAGTGACTGGGAAAGTAATATGATTAGTGTAGTATTTTTACTAGTAATGCCTTACGGCTCAACACTGCTAATGTCAACAAGTCCAAATCAGACACTCCAAATCCAAATCATTGTCCCCAAGGCACATGTTAGACGAACTGGTTATAAGTTACTGTAACAAAAACAAAACAAGTAAAGTTGGCAGCAGTGAGAGGTGGTCTGCTGAAATCAGGTAGTTTTTTCTAATTCTGGGACAGATGACTTTTCAAACAAACTTGCATTTTTTGGAGACACCACCTTGTGGGTCAATAAAAGAAATGCAGCATGCTGCAGATGTGGTGTTTGTTGCTTTATAGCCTCCTCCAGTCAGAAATCAGTGTCTCTTCCTGTCTCTACAGTGTGCTGTTTGAATGCTGTCTGTGCAGAGTTTGACTCTAGAAGGATGTTTTCACATTCATCGCTGAAAGAGGAAAGTTAAGGGGCGGGGCCTACCAGCAGGATTTGTGACATCACAAATAGTCTGGAAGTCATCCTGGTCCAGTATGTAACTTGTACAGTGTGATGTAGAAACTTGAAGCCACCAGTGAACATCCACTGACAATGGGCATCTTGTGTAAGGAAGAAAACTATGTTTTTTGTGGAAAAAACATATCAGCCACACATTATTGTTACAGCAGAATATTTGTTTATTTATTGAAATACATGTCTTGATCGGGGTCTTTACAGATTTGCGTCACAACACAACGTGAGCATTCATTAAAGCTATCAGTGTTGTAATGTTAATTTTACTTTAATGTTGACACAAACAGTTAAAAAACAGTTATATGTCCTCATGCTTTTCTGACTTACTCTCCTGTCTCTCCCACTTCACTCCCTCCCCTTCTGTCCCTTCCTCATTCTCTCCTCTTCATTCTGCATCTGGTAATGCTTTCAAACCATCCAAGCCTGGAAAAAAGGGCAACATTTACGTTGGTTGAACACACTGTTTGTTTTGGTCAACTCCCAAACCTTCTCCCTTCTCTTTTGTGTGTCCCTCTCTGTGGTCTTTTTTCTGCCTCTCTATTCTCTCTGAAACTCCAAAATAGAAAAACACCATTTTCTAAATCTAATTGTTGTATTGGTGGTTGACCTACTCCTACAGTGAGAGTACTTCACATGAGATCAGATGGAGGAAAAATATTTGCTTCATCAGTATTCTGCTCAGCAAACTGAAACAAAGACACTGTAACACTTCATTCATTTGTCCTTGCACTCTATGTGGGTGGGATCTGCAACCTGTTCCATACTGCTGGTGGCCCCTAAAGTGAGACCCCCACCCACTTGGTACACCAGGGGGAAGTCCAGTGAACGCACCTATTGTTTTAACTTCAAAGCCCTCTGCTTAGTGTCTGAAGGGAGAAAGCCTCTCAGCCTTTCCCAGTGAGAGGCCTCCTTTCTGGGCTTCAGTTGCTCATCTCACCATCTTACAACACAGTCCACGTACCACACACACCACACCACACACACACACACACACACACACACACACACACACACACACACACACACACACACACACACACACACACACACACACACACACAGATGAGTAAACAGCCTGTTGCTGCAGGAGAAGAAGCCAGCAGTGTTGCTAAGGGAGTAGATTTATTTTTACCCAGCCACTCTGAGCCCACTAGTTATGGGGTTACGCTCCATTTACCTGTTATTATGCCTTTGTAAATGGAAGCACACTCAGGAAACAAAGAAGCAGCTCGAGTTCCTCCACTGATTAGTCTGCACCATGTTCTTTCTGTCCCACTTGACATCATACTACTAGGGGATGCCATTTTACATGGTTTTAAGGATTTATTCAGAGAGAAACAGAGGAACATTAACCCTTCAGGAGGCTTCCAGCTGACCTTTTGCATATATATCTATATATCTATATATATATTTTCACATTAAAATCTTCTACCTCATTAAAACCTCCACAATCTCTGAATATACAAATGTTGTTGGCTTCTAAAGTTTTCCTGCTGGACACAAGATGTCTCCTACTTCACTGTAAAGTCCATTCTCAGTGGATGTGCACTGGTGGCTTCAAGTTTCTACATCACACTGTACAAGTTACATACTGGACCAGGATGACTTCCAGACTATTTGTGATGTCACAAATCCTGCTGGTAGGCCCCGCCCCTTAGAATCAGATGTTCAATGAGCACAGAGAAACTTTCCTCTTTCAGCAGAACATACAGCATTCCAACAACACACTGTAGAGACAGGAAGAGACACTGATTTCTGACTGGAGGGGGCTATAAAGCAACAAACACCACATCTGCAGCATGCTGCATTTCTTTTATTGACCCACAAGGTGGTGTCTCCAAAAAATCTTACTGCAAGTTTGTTTGAAAAGTCATCTGTCCCAGAATTAGAAAAAACTACCTGATTTCAGCAGACCACCTCTCACTGCTGCCAACTTTACTTGTTTTTCTTTTTGTTACAGTAACTTATAACCAGTTCGTCTAACATGTGCCTTGGGGACAATGATTTGGATTTGGAGTGTCTGATTTGGACTTGTTGACATTAGCAGTGTTGAGCAGTAAGGCATTACTAGTAAAAATACTACACTAATCATATTACTTTCCCAGTCACTAGTAGTGTAACTAATTACTAATACATTTCAGTGATAATACAGTTCCCCAAAAAAATAATTAGTTACAACCTTACTTTTGTCGTCACGCCTACTGATTTTGAATCCAACATCCCATCCTTGAATTCATTTTGGAATTGTGGAGGAAACTAGCCTCGGACACTGTAGGGACAGGAAGGGACACTGATTTCTGACTGGAGGGGGCTTTAATTAATACAAAAACAGTGGACACAAAGAAAGAGTTAAGGACGCATCTGTGCAACTTTATAATGTTTCAACTAAAAATAAAAAAATGATGACACCGATTCATTAGTGCAAATTAGTGAAAAATAAAGAGGCCTGAAAGAAAATACCCCCAAAAAATAAGGTTTCAGGTAAGTTGCTGCTGCGACTGCCAGCTCTCTTTCTACATTGAGTTTGCCTTTGATAATGAGCATCAATGATGGCCTTGTCACATGGAAGTAGGGGACAACCTGTATCTTTACATCACTGATTTGGCGTACTTGTGTAGATGCCAGGGGGTACGTGAAAATATTGTGGAGGAACTTATTAAAAATAGATTAATTACAATTGAATTAAAAACATGTATCAACATATTGAGTGTGTGAACAACACTTAGTAAGTGAGCAGAGAAGTCTAAATAGAGTAATGGAAAATAGCTAGAAGTAATAGATAAACTGTAAAAAATAGTTAGTTATAAATGTATAAATGACTGAAAAATAGATAAATAGTCAAAATAGTTAAAAGTAACAGATAAATGGTTAAAAAAGCCAAGAATAATGGATAAATAGTTAGATAAAACATTATTGATATCAAGCTTGTGCCATAAATAGTAAACAGACAGTTCAACTGTATATTATAACATTGAAATATAAACATAATCCAATAATATTCACTCTTATAGTCATCAGCGTTCAATTCAAATGAAAACATTTGGAACATTTCATCTGTGTTCATCTGACAGGACTCTGGGGGAACATATGAAAAAAAGGTTGGGAGCCAGTGCTGTAGATGAAACGCCTGAGCTGCGCTGCTCACACGGCCTGTGTGCATAATATGAATCCAGATCTAGAACTCTGGAGTCTGTGAATTGACAACAAGGGTCTATAGAGAACCTTCTGCTAAATATGCTCGATACTTACTGTTCCTGAGCTGCAGGCTGTTATTTAAAGGAAATAAATAAATAAGGGGGAAGAAAGAATATATGAGTTTATGAATGAACTGATTTCCCAAAACACAGCATATTCAGTGCTACAATATGCAACAGGTTCACTAGACAGACTAGAGCAGAATTGTGGTCCTAGCTACCATATTCAAGTCCCTGAAAACAACCACCAAGGACCAAGGCTACAGAAGAAGAAAGTATGATTCTCTGGGTACTGGCTGAGGCTGTCATTTTCTAAGACAGCTGGCACAGAAAAACTAAAGCCTCTCTCCCTCTCCCCCACCCCTCACCATTCTGGCAAGGGCCCCCAGCAATCCTGGCTTTTAATGTCGCAATGTAAATCTCTAACATGGAGGGTTTACCCTTCTCTCTCCCTACACGGCTCTCACTTCTCTTTCTTCTCGTGCCAAACCTATCACGAGTGGGAGAGAGGGGAGACTGCAGAGCTTTTTGCATCACCCCCTCCTAGCGGGAGTGGGCGACATCAGCCCCTCTCCTTGGTAACAGAGAGAAGAGAGAGGGGTGGGGAGATAAAGTGCGAGACGCAGGGAGGAGGCGTGCGTCTTCTTTTGATGTGCTGTGGTGTTTGATGCCAGGTTGATATCTCCACTACTGAACTGGCAGTGTGCTCTCCACCCTGTTCTCCCACTCATCTCCCTACCTCCTCCCCTGCCTGTATCACCCCAGCCTCTTCCACAATTGCTTCCTCTAAAGTCTGTCACGGACTCCCGTTGTCAAACCCCGTCACAAATGAGCTTCAGAGCTGTCTCACTGCCCCTTATGCTTACGCTTAGGCCCTTAATGAGCTGCGAGGCTCACCCAGACCGAGGCTGGTTTGAGAACGGCGCATAGTGAACAGCAGAGGTGTACAGCAACTACCCAGAGACATCTGTCATCGGTGCAGAGTATGATGGGAATTTAATATGGCTCCAATTAACACTGTTGCTCCATGCCCTGCCATTTCACAATGATGTAGTTATTGCTGTATGTGTTCAAAAGCCTCAAGTTGCACAAGCAGTGAAAAACCCTGATGGTGCCCATGTCAGCTACTAAGCATGGCGCCGTCAACCACTTGCTGAACTGGTGGTGATTATACCAGACACTGACATCTTGAAGGGCACCATCAGAAATGATAGGAGATATAGATGATTAACAGACATGTAGCAATAAGGCTCTCAGGGCCAGAACTGCTGTGCACCACTGTGATCTATTGTTCTCTTATGGAGAGAGCAAAGATGTTCATCTGCAGCAGCGCTCCCTTGTGTGTCCTGTGTTGCCTAGTGCTTTTCTGATCACCAAATAGCATCTGGGATAGGGCTGGGTGATATGTTAGCATTTCCAACTAAGACTAGCTTAACTGCTTTGTTAACTCATCTTAAAACACACTTCATTTAAAAAAACTTTCAATCAAAACCATCTTTGTTAGTCTTTCCACTGTTCCAACTAACTCTCACTAACTCTGGTGTCTAACAGAGTTCGATGTGCTCCAGCCCGTCCCCGCTCTGTCTTCGTCATCCCCAAAGTCAGAGTCCTAGTCGGAGCCGCTGTAACTCACCTTGTTACTGTATTCCTTGTTGTCAAACTGGTCAAATCCAGCATTCAAATCCAACCTGTGGCCCCCCACGACCTGCTGCGTGTCATCCCCTCACTCGACCCTCTTTCCTGTCTATCTTCATCCTTCACACCTACCTGCCGGACTCACAGGTCTAGTGATTAAAGATGTGACGGGATCAAATTTTAATGCTACGATTCTTGTGGCCAAAAATATCACGGTAAGCGGTATTGTCACAGTAATCAAATCTTCCTGAGATACTATTATAAGTTCTAAAATACAGAAACTTTACTTCACATCATGATTTTCATGGATTCTATAAAACTAAACAAACTGAATAGTGAACTGAACTTCAACTTGAGTGTTTTTCTCCAGTGGCCTGTCCATGATCTATCACTGATGAAAAGGATGAACATTTTTGATGCACCATACTTTTTAATAATTAAGTTCTTACAAATTGTCTTCTCTGAAGGATGATTCTGATTGCCTTGTGTGTGAAATAGAAATACATAATTCACAAGCACAAACACAGTACATTCCCATCACATATTTTTCTATGTACAGGACTGTTGGAGATAACAATCCTTTTTAAAAAAAACATCTTAGTACATGTCCTATTATTACTGATGACAAGTGGGCGTGGTACATTTTCATTTCAGCTTCTGCGTATGAGCAGTCCATTGCAAAATCAGTTCAATAAAAGTTTTGCAGGAAAAATATAAACACTGGAGCCTAAAAAATCAATCCAGCATGGATTCAAATGAAAATGTTGTCTAACATGAGCCTGGTAATATCTATTGGTAGGGCCTGCCAAAGCCTTATGGAATCTATTTTGTGACGGCACAGAGGAAAACAGGCCATGCTTGTGTTTCCGTGCTGTTGCTGCAGACAGTCTGCAGCAGCGGAGCCTGCACTGTGTCTGTTGTTGTGCCAGATCTCTGCAGCCTTTTCTCTCCAAAGCTAAAGCTTAAACAAGGGCTCCTGTCAGATCCTGAAGGCTACATGTTTGCATTAATCAAAACAATGTCCCTGATGGATAAAGACGTCAATGTTGGGAACTTGTGGGGGGGGTTTCTTTATTGAATGCAGAAGTCTTCTGGGAAGATTGCACATCATCCACTGTTTGTGGATGTAAAATCGGGTTCTTTTTAAATCTCTGTTTAAGCCATGACAGGTTCTACTGATCACTTATACCTTTACAGCTGGACACACTCATACCTGCCATGACACACACACACAGTTTAGTCCTGATGGCCACTGCTCAGCTCCAAGAAGTGTCACTGACCAACAACCTGGCTGTGGTATGATGCTCTGTTTTCATTATTGTGACATTCAAAAGTAAAACACAAATTTGAATTTTCAAGTTAGAATATATTAAATATATTATATTGAAGAAAGCAACTAAACATATATTATGAACATAAGCCAAACTGAAACTGAAAAGCATTTTTGCTAAGAAATCAGTAGATATCTTCTTCTTATTATTTTTCTGCACTGATAGCACACTTATATTGTTATTTCCAGTGGCTGTACATTTTGGTACAGAGTGATTTCAATACTGTAATAGCATTAGTGCAACTGATCACTTCATTGTCAACAGCCCTGGCAGTTTAATTTACACTACTTTGTTGTTTTGACTTAGCTGGGGGCCAACATTGTTGCACATTGCTTAGCCCCAAGTATGACCTCAGCTCTGTGCACGGTACTACATGACTCTGCGATCTGAATCAGCGGGTAATATACAGAGTGTTGAGGTTACAAGACTGTCCATTGCTGTGAGTTTTGACAGTCCATCACCACATCTGGATCCATAAAACAGAGACAGTTAACACAAGCTAGTCCCCTCCTTTTTATACCATGAAACGAACATAGCACTGAGCTCTGCTGTTTTCTGAGAGGATTACCAACCTGACATCATGATGGTCCTGCAAAATGTTGAATTATAAAAGGACAGACATCTTAAATCACCAACGCTGTGTGGACCTAATGAAGAAGGATAAAAACACCTTGCATCGATGTTCTTAAGACCGTTCACATGTTGCATGTTGTGGTGCATACTATGCTAACAATGTAGGATTTCATTTAACCCTTTCTGAGGCTTAGAGGGGGTTTCCACAAATCATAAAAATAATAATTTGAATATAGAAAAATATGTCCAAAAAAGGAAAGAAATTCCTTACGCACAAAGTAAGACTAATTAAAACTTCAGTTTGAGTCAAAAGGGCTGTCAATGGTTAGATGTCAAATTGTTTTTCTACTCTTCGGGAAGTTAGTGATTTCTATTTATTTCACTATGATATCAAAATCAACTTGCAGAGACCTAAAGGAAACAGACTCTGAAAAGTTTATTGTAGTGTATGACCTAAAGCAAATTTCTCTGAAAAGTCTCTGCAAATGGATCTTCATACAGAGTGTGTAGTTTTCACTTGCCTGACACACGTATGAAAGAGTGCTCTAAATTATTCACATAAGGTTGACTTTAATGATGTCAGTGATGTGAGTTGGAGAAGCAGAACTTACTCATCATCGGGTGTTAGCTGCACTGGTTCATTAGTAAACTGCGTGTCAAAGTTTTCGAGGCCATAGTCGTCAGAGATTTGAGGTTTGAAGGGTGGCGTCACCTCTTTCTTCTCCAGCTGAGGAAAAACAAACACATAAAAATGTATTATGTACAACTGTTTTTACTCAGTGATGGAGAGTGGAGACAATGTAGAAGAAAAACAAAGGTTTGCAAACACATCATGTGCTCTAAATTCTGCAAACTTCCTCAAAACTTTTTTTATGCAAAATTGCAGGGCAGTGATTTGCTGCACACCCCCTGCTTGATCAAAATAGAACAAAACAGAAGCATCACTAGGAACCTAAAGGATATGGAGCTGCATTCAAGTGGTTATACTCCTTTTTCATGATGTGTCAAACTAATCAGACCTGTTCAGCTCACATTTGAAAGCATTTAAATGCAAACTAAAGGAACTGTTGCTGCTTCTAGTCCTGCCAATTCTAATAATAATCTATTTTGAATTCTTATGCAAGATATTTTATAGGCTTAATGATCTCTTTAAGTGTACCCAATGAAATTGTATCAATATTTTTCTGAGGATTCATATGGGATCACTTGTTTTTAGTTTGATCAAACAACAGAAATAAATTGACATCATTGACATACTTCTGTTGGTTGAGTACTTTTATCACATATATTAGTCCTGAACTCAGCACTGATGTGCCTCAAATTAAACATTTAACTCCATTTGAAGTCAGGTGAAATTCATGTCTTGAGGAGAAATGAAGAGTGGGAATTACACTCTGCCTCTTCTAACACTTTATACTATACAATACAAATACTAAATTTATATTTGTATTTAATTTACAATATATAGCTTACGTTAAACAAGACAAACAGTTTATTCCATTCCTTATACCCCTGTGCTCGTGTTTTTGGTTTCGGAAACTCTAAAAAAGACACCGTCCTAATAACTGTTTGTATGTCAGTATCAGTTTTACCCTTCTGCATGTTGAGAAATTTGTCAGGCCTGCTGTGCCTAGTTATGGTTACTAAATTGTGACTGGACCTCACTGCTCGGGCTAGGGTTCAGTGAACTGACCCTACTAATAATTATAATGTGTGTATCCAAAGCCTGATATTGTTAGATTTATGTATCATATTACATATGTGAATATTATATGATATGATTATTCGTCTGTGCCACAGAGCTCCATTGTTGTCGTGCAACTTCTAAAAACGACTACTGCACTGGTGTTACTTCATTGCCATGAACAAACACACACTGTAGTTTATTTTGACTCAATCCGACATACACCTCCTACTGCCCCAAATACTCATTAGAGCACCAAATGTGGATTAATCTGCTGCGGAAAATTTTCCCAACAGATGGGGCTACAACTACAGTGAGCAGCTGTTTTAGGGAAGTGATTTTTTTAATGATACTATATATTTGTTAGAGTTGCCTCTCATACTGCCTAAAACGTGGGATCGGGTACGAGTTAGTTTGTGTCTGTGCACTGATCCAATACCACGTTTTAGTATCCCTGAAACGGGAACCTGCCACTTCCCAGCAGAGTCCTACTCGCTTTTTATCTTTTCTGGATGGCGAAGTCATGACCTGCCCTACTCTGACTCTCATTGGCTTACCTCGATATTCTAACCCCAACCAATCAAACCAAGCCAAACCAACAAAGGCAAGGTGTACCAGCTCATCAGAGTCAGAGTAGGACGGGTCATGTCCCTGTACTACCACTGTGCGCTGGTAACTACTATCTTAGAGCAGCAAAGAAGAGTTGATATCCGGTGGAGTAGCTAGAGCTAGCTTAATGTAAGCAATCGGACTGACTGTCAAACTAGATATTAAACAGTTTTAGAAACAGGCCGTTTTATGGCATTCATTCCCTGTGTATATTTGTTCATGTTTTACAAAGGGGTTAATACAGCGCAAAGTACAGGTATCAGATTTTTTTATTGGGAAGGAAAAAATAGTGGAACAACTCTAATATTTGTGAGATGTTTTTGAAAGATTTACATCTTCAGTAGCAACCAATGGGCTTGGAGCTGAGAGCCACAGACAGGGTTGGAAAGTCAGAAATTAGTGACAGAGACGGACTAACACATCATTGGTGAGTTTTTATAGACAAAATATATTTAAATATGTATGTATGTACATTTAAAAATACTGTGGCTCTTTTCAATACTTCAGATCTGCTACAGTAAAAGATGGGAACCTTATTGCTACATTTCTCAGTGGCAATGAAGACAGGAATGAGAAAGGGAGAGAAAAACAACAGAATGGAGAAGGTTGAAGCAGCAGAGTAATTGTGCCCGAGTGATTCAGCCACAAGAGTTTTTGTCTGGTTTGTTTCCATGGTTTCACATTGGTCCCTCATTCTGTTAAAATGTGCTCTGAGGACATTTTCTGAGAACACAATGAAGTCAGATGGGCACAGAAAGACCACAGGTACATATGTATGTTTGCTCTCCATGTTGTTTGAAGGCTGATCCAGGTGCTGTCAGAAGTAGATTTAACATAATTATATGTATATAGAGTCTTTGAGTGCTTCCTCCAGAAAAGAAATTATTGAAATAAATGTCTAGTTTTAATAATATAACAGTACAATAATAAAGATTTGTGCATTTTTTCTATAGCATGGCAAAAAACAGATGAACTCAGTCAGTGTGTGTGTGTGTTTGTGTGTGTGTAGCCTGCCCACAAACAAGAAGCTTGATGTTTGCGTGTAAACAAGTTAAATCCATTCTCTTCCTTTATGCCTGCCTGTCAAACCTCTTCTGCACTGTGTGATACTGCTGGTAGTGAAACAACAAACAGACAAAACAGACATAATAGACATTACTTGGAAAAATATTTTTGTTATCTATATATGTATAATACACCATTCGCAGTGCAAACACAAATATATTTTCCCAGTAATAACAAGATAACAATGGAGTAATAATAGGGTCATTTTAAGCTGTAATAGTTAGGTAATATATGAATAATAATGAAGTAATAATAATATGGTATCATGTTCACACTACTCATCAATACTACCATCAATAAAACTCAACACTTCCTGCAGACTTTTCAAATTAAAAGCCTACCAGGCAATGGAAGGATTATGCCCTTTGAGTTGCTTTTAATGTGAAACTTGATGGTAACTTACCTTTGATTAAAAAATGTCTGAAACAATTGAAACTAATCAGCGAATGACAACAGTAATTCTGTAAGAGAAGAGAAACTGAGAGCAGCAGAGCGCTGAGTACTATGTGACTCTGTTGTTGTGCTGATGGAATTAATGAACACTATGCTGAATATATCAAGTCAAGCGTTGGGGTTTTTTTTTTAAAAAAGATCAGAAAACAGGAAAGCGTTTTAACAAAAATGTGATATAAATTAAGGCCGTGTACAATATTCAAAAATCTAAAAGCAGAAACTGTCACCTGCCACACCTCTACACAACCCTGCGGGAAGGAGCTACCTTGCCAGATTTTGTATGAAAGGCAGCCGAAGCGCACCCTTCATCCTGTCTGCTGCGGATCTGCACATGTGTAGCTCAGCCCCACCCTCAGTCAGACGGACACACAGACCGTCGCTCTGTTGTTATAGAGTTCTCACACCCTACGCACTGCCAAAAGGCTGACGCCCAGAAACGTCCTGAACACAGCAAAACAATAAGAAAATACAGACGGGGGCGGGCTCTCTGCAGATACAGACACCAGCACACACTTCTAGTGGGTCATAAGTGATGACTGAGAGGGATTATTTTTGTGTTCGTCTATACATTGTTTTTTTAAGGAAAATCCTCAAGCCTTTAACTATACTGGTGATAGGTCAGAAAATCACTTTTGGAGTATTCACATTTAGACACTGACAAGGAGTGTGATATATGTAGTTTGCTCTTTAAGAATCTATAAAACACTCCCAGCTTGTTTGCCAGTTCCACATCTTGTTTGTTGTTTCCTGAGTGTTTGTGTGTGTGTTTAGTTCCAACAAAAGTCCTAGTTCTCCTGCTGGGTTTTGCAGCAGTTTCTGTGCTTCATTAGTGTTATGAGTCGTTCAAAGCTCTTTGTGAGAACAGCTTCAAACAAACAACACAAACCAACTCACTTTCTCTTCTTGTATCTCTTCCTATCGCTCCCTCTCCATCATATTAGCCCACCTTTCCCCAATCTCTCTCTCTCTGCTAATTTCTTTTTCAGATTTTCAGCACCTACCTACACTCCTCTGTCGGTTTCACCCCCTCACATCCTGTCTCCATCTTTCTCCTCTCCGTTTGTCTCTTTCTTACTCATTGTCAATTCTTTCATCTTTTCACATCCCTCTCCTCTCTCCTCCTACTTTCCCCAGTCTCTCTGATGTGTTGTTGGGCAGGCTGAAGCTCTGTGTGGTAGTAATGAAGCGCATTGAAGGCCAGGAATGAGCCCTGCACCTCCACTCACACACACACAGACACACACACACACACACACACACACACACACACACACACACACACGGGAAGTGCCCCTGAGGCCAGAGGGGCACATGAAAGAGGAACCTGAGCGCCAGGGCAATAAAAGGCGATCCATGGCTTCTCAGATCACAGCAGCTGTCAGACTGTGCGTGTGTGTGTGTGTGTGTGTGTGTGTGTGTGTGTGTGTGTGTGTGTGTGTGTGTGTGTGTGTGTGTGTATGTATGTGTGTGTGTGTGTGTGTAAATTCCAGTGGCACCACTGCTTTTGGGACAGGATTGGACGATGTGACAGATCAGCCTGATCTGATGCAGTCGTTAATAGACTAACTCTAGTCAACAGATGTGAAGCCGTACACATACACACTGTGAGTGGAGCTTAAACTGGTCCTCCACACAGTGTCACATCAAAGAGGTGAAGTGTCTTTAGTAGCTGTGTTTTCATCAATGTATTTTATACGCAATTTGAAGTAAGTAAGTAACTTCCTCAATTTCGGAAAAAAAAGGTTTTTGCCTTTTTTCTAAAAAGAGATGCCCTCAAAGGGAGATGGAAACACTTTCCAAATAAGTTCTGACATAGTGAACGTTTAACTCAGGTGACTGAGCAATAGTTTCATGATCTCTTCAAACCGATCTGATGGACCCTTCCTCACAATTATAGATAAAAAACAGAAATGTTTGAGGTTTGGATCTTTTAATTATGTCATCTTGTTTCCCCCTCGCCTTCTGGTTCTCTGACTGGGGAACTGACACCACCTACTGCTTATCGAGTGTTCCCACTCTTTAATAAATCATTTGACAGGGTATTTCCAAGACATTTTCCAGGAGTTTTTCTAGACAATACAGGGCAGCAGTTGCTCAAAACTGTGGTCATGGTTTAAGGGACAGTCCGTGTTACCTAGCTGAGCGCGCCACAAAAGCTAGCTGTTCTCACCACAGCAGATTTTTCCTCTTTTCAAACTGAAAACCGTAACAATAATTTGGCCACAGCACAGGCTAAAATACAGTTAAAAAATTCCAGGACAACACTGATTATTTCCAGGCTATTAGGCAAATGTAATCAAATTCTACTACTACTTCATGACTGGAAAACTAGTCTCTAAATTTCGAGGTTTTCTAGGATGCATCTTGTGAACCAACTCATCACATTTGCATAATGGTGATGGATAAAAACAAGCATTTTGATTCGGATGGAAACACGACTACTGTTAATTTGAATTTTGGAAGTGGAATATCTTTAACTGTATCTGTTTCTTGCACAGATCTGCTGTCAGACAGAGGACATCCTGCAAAGACACATGCTAATGTTTATGTATGCAGGTAGCTTCAATGTAAAAGGGGACAATTTCAGAAAGAAAACACTGTGCTGTGTGAATAGGCTTGCTTTTTTTATTTTATTTTGTTAAACTTGATCAAGGTCACCTCAAGTGATTGCTGAGATCTGGGAACATGGCAACATTATGATGGCAAAATCAGACAGGGCAAGAAACATGAGGAGTCAGACAATCAGACAGGTGGTAAATAGTTCGGCCAGATTACCAGCCAGAAAACTATGGTTAGTGTGTCAGCCACCCACCAGTGCCAGGATGAAGATGACTACTTGATTGGACTGCTGCCTCACATGAGCTTTGGTTGGACTTAAAAAGGGATTTTGCACAGGACAAGGACTGGGAATTTTGTTCTCCCACAGTGTAGTAGCTTCATGAAGGCATTGCCTCATGGCCGTTACAGTGGCAGCTGAGTTCTCTCAACAGTGGAGGGTGGATCAACTTAGTGTTTAACTCCCAGAGTTAATTGATTATTCATCTTTTGATATTTACACTGGTGACAGTGGGGGCATTGGGATACCCTTAAGTTAAAGAATCCTACAGTGGTATGACTGCCATAGCCTATGAAATTACATTGGACTGCAAACTCAGGCGACTTTCCTTATTCATTTCTTTTACTAACTCAGCTACACACTCTATGTAAAGAAAAGGATAGAGCTTAGCCTACACTGACTGTACATTAGCCAAGTGAATTATTTTAAATGTCATAATTTTAAAACTTATTAAAGTAATTATATCAAACAAGGCACCACAAATAAAGTGCAGCTTATACTATATTATTCTTAAAGATCCAGTGAGAAGGACTTAGTGGCATCTAGCAGTGTAGTTGCAGATGGGAACTTCACTCTCCCCTTCCAAGAGCGAAGGAGACACCACAAAGTGCACAAAAACGTGAAAGGCTCTATCTAGAGCCAGTGTTTGGTTTGATTCATTCTAAGGTAACGAACACACAACGATTCCTATATTGAGGTGATTATACACAAATGAAAACATACCTATAGATATCATATTCCATTTCTGCCAGTAGATTAAGCCTTAAGTTTAAAAACTGAACCTTTAATTTTGAATTTACACAATAAGGCATAGTGGTTGATTTTATTGCTCTGAACAATACATGAGTGAAAACAAGTATAACCTGTGGGTCAACTCCCTCCACTCCAACCATCAACCACTAGTGGAAACATTCGGGCATTCCAGTGGCAGGCTGAACCCTGTCAAACATCTTGTAGTACTTGTGTATCAACATCCCTCTCTTTTTTATGCTGTAAAACCTTACAATATTTTTGATAACTCATCCTGAACGTGGGGGCCAGTGCATACATTTATCCAGTCAAATAGAGTGAACAATATGATTGGAATTCAATAAATTAAAGGTGTGAGGAATTCATTGCCAGATGCAAGGTCTTACAAATAAAAAAAAGTGTTCTATAAATAGAGTGTCAAAGACAGAAAGAAGTAACCATGGCTATTGTGGACTAAACCCTCATTAGAGTGAGCATTATACACTGCCCGTCCCAAAAAAAAGTCGCACACTGTAATATTTCGTTGGACTGCCTTTAGCTTTGAGTACGGCATGCATGCGCTGGGGCATCATTTTGATAAGCTTCTACAATGTCACAACATTTATTTCCGTCCAGAGTTGCATTCATTTTGCGCCAAGATCTTGTATTGATGATGGGAGAGTCACACTGATGCACAAAGTCTTCTCCAGCACATCCCAAAGATTCTCAATGGGGCTGAGGTCTGGACTCTGTGGTGGCCAATCCATGTGTGAAAAGGATGTCTCATGCTCCCTGAACCACTCATTCACAATGTGAGCCCAATGAATCCTGTCATTGTCATCTTGGAATATGCCCGTGCCTTTAGGGAAGAAAAACTCCATAGATGGAAAGACCTGGTCATTCAGTATATTCAGGTAGTCAGCTGACCTCATTCTTTGGGGACATAACGTTGCTGAACCTAGACCTGACCAACTGCAGCAACCCCAGATCATAACACTGCCCCCACAGGCTTGTACGGTAGGCACTAGGCATGATGGGTGCATCAATTCATTCGCCTCTCTTCTTACCCTGATGCGCCCATCACTCTGGAACAGGGTAAATCTGGATTCATCGGACCACATGACCTTCTTCCATTGCTCCAAATTCCAATCTTTATGCTCCCTAGCAAATTGAAGCCTTTCTTTCCGATTAGCCTCACTGATCAGTGGTTTTCTTATGGCTACACAGCTGTTTAGTCCCAATCCTGAGTTCCCTTCGCATTGTGCGTGTGGAAATGCTCTTACTTTCACTATTAAACATAGCTGTGGGCGCCCGGTTAGCTCAGTTCATAGAGCTGGTGACTCATGTACCGAGGCTGAGTCCTTGCTGCAGCGGCCCAGGGTTCGAATCCGACCTGCGGCCCTTTGCTACGTGTCATCCCCTCTCTCTGTCCCCCTTTCCTGTCTATCTTCAGCTGTCTCTATCATAAAGGCAATAAAAAAGCCCCCCAAAAATACTAAAACATAGCTGTGAGTTCTACTGTTGATTTCTTACGATATGAACGTTTAAGCGATCTCCAATCACAATCATTCACGAGTTTTTTTCACGAGAAAAAGATGATTTACCAAATGAAGTCCTACGTTTAGGAATACTGCACTCTCCCCTGATAACTGATCGGTTTTAATAATGCGTTGGACAATTCTTAACCTAATTTTAGTAGTTTCAGCAATCTCCTTAGTTGTTTTCTTTGCTTGATGCAGGCAAATAATTTGACCCTTCTGAAACTGATTAATATCCTTTCCACGACCACAGGATATGTCTTCTGATATGGTTGTTTAAGAAATGAGAAGCTACTCACTGCATCAGCTAGGGTTGAATAACTTGTTGCCAGCTGAAACATATTGATCACTGCAGTAATTATCCAAAGGAAGGCTCTTAGCAATTTTTTTAGTTAAATCTAGGTGGTGAATTTTTTTTGGGACGGGCAGTATAAAAAGGGGAAATCACTGATTGTAAGGTAGGTGTCATCAATCATCGGTTAATTTGAGAGGTATAGATCACAGGTGCACAAGTTATAAATAGGCTTTTTTAGAACCTGCGTAATCAAGGTTTTCTATGCTCACTATCTTTTATGAACTGAACGTAAGCACACCATTAGAAATTATCTTAAGACTCAGTTCAAGTATAAATCTAAGTTCATTTTTCATAAATTAGGCCACTGGTCTGACTAGCTACTTATCCACATTTGAAGTTGCAGTAGGTAACTTCTATAAAAATAACTTTTTGTCATATTTGCTGAAACTTTTACTATATCCTGACAGTAGTAGATGAGACTCCTAGTGCTGCTAATGACATTTGCAAGAATTCGTCAGACCTGCTGAATGAAAACAAACAATCAGAGCCAAGAAAGATAGTTGATTGTTAAGTCTTATTTCCAGGTCGTGAAATATCAGTGCTGGGACTCAACAATCATCTTCAAGCAGCTAGCCCATAGCGCCTGTCCAACAGTTTTAGGTCATATTAGATAGTAGAGTAATATCATGTGTCAGAGGTGTGTGTTTGGATATCAGCTGTCAAATTCTTTCCTATCTCTGTTTACATGTGGAAACCCCCTGATAACAATGCAGGCAATGGAGGTCTTGGTGGATTTGAATAGTCCTCTGAAGGATTTAAATCCCTCTTGTAATTATACTGCTGCCCCATATTTATTATTATTTATTTGTTTTAATACATTTTTTTGTACTTGTATTTATTGGTTCAAAGGTAAGACAGTACAGGGGATGGATATCTGGTTTCTTGCTCAATGTGATCTCAGTGTCAATGAAAAACAACTCACAATGGTGAAATCCAGTTATACTCGCTTCCAAATGAAACATTTCTCCTCAACGCTCATCAACCTGACAGTTCTCTGGCAGTAAAGAACTGTGGATTTGGAGAGGGCATAAAAGAGGACGGCAGGTAAATGATATTCAAATGTGTCATCTCTTCAGAGAGAAAACTCAGAGCTCCCTCAGGAACTGTCTGATGAATATTAATATGTGGTAACAACAGTAGCGGCGTGCCAGGCCTGTCAGGTCTGGAGACAGGTTTCTAGTTTGAGGGCAGAGAGCGTCGCTTCTCCACCTCTCACAGCTTTGTCAACTTGTTTTCCCTCTGCGCTACATGGGAGCTTTGTCGCTGGGCTCAGGATTTCTCTCTGCTTTGATATCTTTCCTCAGTTTGCCTTTGGTGTGTACTTCAGAGGCACTGTGGAAGCACTCATTAACACACTCTGACAATTGTTTTCCTCCTCTTTTATGCCACTATACTACCTGCCACCCCACCTAATTGTCCCATGAGGGACACGGCAATGAGAATAGAGAAATGGCCTTATTCATCTTGAATTAGTATTTGTGCTAATGTCTGATAAGGCAGCATATTAGTGGTGATATTATAGAGTGACTGTAAAATGGGAACAAGTGCATTTGCAATGGTGTAACAGTTTCAAAAACAAAGTTGGCTATGACTTTGATGGGAGCCATGATTGGTACATTCACATGTTTCTCTGGTGGTCCCATTTCCCGTGTTGGGAAGTCATTCTTCCGACTTCAGTGTGTTCATGAGCTTTAAAGTGTAACTTTTCAATTCTGCAAGCTCCCTCCTCTCAGCATATTTAAAAAAATGAGTCAGAGACCTGCAAAGGAGAGTGACTTTAGGGGGCTTGGCCATCACACCGCACACTCACAGCTGTCTGTAAAAGTTTCTGTGTGGTTGCTGAGTTAACGGCTGTGTTGTAGCTAGGCTAAGATGCTACACAGAAGATGTTTTGCATTTCATTTCTCAGAGCGTTTAAATAGTTAAGATTCATAAAAGCGTGCTAAAACAGTTTGAAGCCTTATATTAATGATTTTGTCCCAGATGTGTTGCTGCAACACAAAAATATTAATGTTTACCTGACTTGTTATCAGAGTTAATGCCAATGATTAACTCTTCTAACTAATCTAGGTCACTCCACGTGGGAGCAACTAACGGTTACAACTTAACACCACATTACACATTACATGTGAGCAAAAAAATGATGCAATGCAATACGTAAATTAATAATAAGCTTATTACCATCAGCTTTCACAGTTGCTGTTCCCAATTGAGGAAGTGTTCACATTTTCATTTTTTTTTTTCCGTGAACACCATATAAATGCATCTAAAGGTATGTTTTCATTAGTGTATAATCACCCAAAAATAATAGGTGTTTTTATGTGCAGAGGGAGTGGGTCCTCTTTTGCAGAGTCTGCCATGTTAAACCACCATGTTTCTACAGTAGCCCAGAACAGACAAACCAAACGAGTTTCATAGCCATTGTAGTTTCTCCTACACAGGAGGGTGAAGCGTTGTAATCTTCAACTACTAGATACCATTAATCCTACACCTTAAGATATTTAAACTCCAAAATCACTCATATTAAGGCATTATGGGTCAACCAAGTGTAAACCCTCTGTAGATAAAGGCACAATCTCTACACAACTCACACTAAACCTGAAAACCTGCTGTATATGCAAATGTTTAGACTCTTAATATTGTATGGCTTCTATCCTTCTTTCATGTTGGTTTCCAATAATTTTGTGCATCAGACGTACAACATCAATCACGCAACTGTAACCTCAACACGCACACCCAGTGCCAATGTTTCAGTTCATAATAATGTGTGTATGATTAGAAATTCACTTTTATTTGCCTTGTTGCTCCACAGAGAGGGAAGGCACTTCACTGCACACAGCGGTAGTCTACACACAATGTCTATATCATACATTTTTTAACACATGTGCACAAAGGGTCCACCTCACTCATGTGCCTGCTCAGATCATAAATAGGAGGGTGTGTTCTCTGTGTTTAAGCTCTTGATATATACAGTAGACACGTACTATCAAGTTTGACAAAGGCAGACGAGAATGTATAATGACAGCTGTGCCCTGTTCTCGGTGCTGATTGGCATTAAGTGTGGGCGTGCAGTGTTCATTCTGTCTTTGTTGTTGTTACAGTAGTTCAGAGTGAATTGACTGGTTGAAGAGTCAAACCACAGATCAGCTGTCAGCAGCTGTCTTTCAGGAAGCAACACGCACCCTGATCCCCCCAATAATAAACTATATTCTAAGTGGAATAGCTCATAGTTTAGCTGATTCTGAGAGTTGTAAACTAATCGATCCAGAATTCCTTTGTGATCGGACTGAGACCACTTTCTCTAAAGGGTCTCTGGCTGTTTTAGTCCACACCAAAGTACAACTGCTGTGTGCAAATCTGCCCAAATGAATCGTACCAAGGGGTGAAAACAAAACAAGAGTTGGATGCAAACAGACTAAACAAGGTTTGAAAACAACCCTGTTGAGCAAATGCTAATAAATTTAATACCAGAAAAAGAAACTCTATATATAGTATAATCACTCTCTGGGTAATGATCTGAATGGTATCTGAATGGAGTATTTGATTTAAAAAATGTATAGAAATCAAATAATTAATTAAATATCAACTTTATTTATGTTTAGGTTTAGTGGACTAATGTTCATTTAATTATTATACATATATACTATATATAAGGGGTGGCTGTGGCTCAGAGGTAGAGCGGGTTGTCCACTAATTGGAAGGTTGGCGGTGCGATCCCTGACTCCTCTTGCTGCGTGTTGAAGTGTCCTTGAGCAAGATACTGAACCCCAAACTGCTCCTGATGCTGTGCATCGGTGTATGAGTGTGTATGAATGACTAGTTTCCGTTCTGGTGAGCAGTTGTCACCTTGCAGCCACTGCCATCAGTGTATGAATGTGTGTCAATGGGGAGAGTCTGGCATGTAGTGTACACCGCATTAAGTGGTCGAAAGACTAGAAAGGGGCTATATAAGTAATAATAAGTTATTATAACTAAAGATGAAATCTCTATATTTTAAAGGTTACAGTGTAACCAACAACATGTATGCTGAAACTATAATACGCAACATACCACGATTTAATGATTTGTGTGGTTATATCATTCAGCTCTTACCTGGTCCCAGTCTATACTGCGGAAAAATGTGTGTGACTTGATATCTGTGAAGCCCGTCTGGACCTGGCAACCCAGCCGCTCCTTAGGATCCTGTTGGGACCAAGACAGCTGGTCAAGAACGTAAACAGGAGCAAGACAATATTCTCAATAATTTAGCATCTAGAGGTAGAAACTGCAGGCTTACTGTCAGGTTAATTCTACTTAATGTGGACAGTAATAAAGTCCAAGGGGGACTATGTCAAAAAAATGTATTTCAGACGTTCGCAGCTCCAAAGAGAATCAATTGCCATGTGGAATATTAGTAATAATGCTGGCCCCACAGGTTTCATCATGCACTGTATGTGTTATGTGTACATATAGCCCCCCTCTGACTGCTTAACTGTGCTCTATTCATCACAACAATTATGGTGATATCTCACAGAGGCAAAGTCCATGTGGAAATATACAATGCTGTTTGCACGAACAGAAGCCCCCTTATGTATCAAAGCTACACTAAGACGTCACACACACACGAAAGCTTGATGCAAAAAACATGAAACCAAGGCCTGAAATACATAAACGTACAGTTCTGCAAATGTACACACAGAAAAATGTGCTATACCTGTTAATTATACACAATTATACACACCACAGGAAAATTGCCAAGGCAACCAGCAATGATACTGCGCAGAAGCACTATGCCTAAACTGTTGAAGAAACAGTTAAACTATGTCATTTTTTACATTTCTCATTCAGTCTTTATGCTCTATGCTATGCTAAGCTATGATAATAACATAACATTCATATGATACCAGTATCTTCACTCTAGCTTCAAAACATAGCCTGCTACAGCCTCTGAAAGACAGAGCAGAGTGGACAAGGTAAGGATAATGTGGTGGCCAATTAGATTTTTCCCACTTTGGACACACCCCTGGAGGTACTTATCCATAGTCAGTGTATTACCTACAGTACACAGCAGTCAGTGTGTCCCCAGTTTGGAGAAGCAGACAGAGATCCTGGCAGGGAAGCAGAGCAACCACCGCTTTACCTCGCCATCAGACAGCCTTTGTCTTTGGCAGAACGTCCGTATTCCTACATATAAGCCCACCATACACAGTATTACGCCGCAGATCCGCTGTTTGAAATCAAACATCATGTTTCTAAAGATTTCAAAGATGGTACATGCTACTTGTTTTTCCAGGCTGTGCTGCTATAACTCTGACCCAGCTGATCTGCGCCGCAATACAGTTGTGTGTAGGAATATGGATGTTTTTTAAGTGCAAGAGAAAAAAGCTGTTTGACAGCGAGGAAAAGTGGTGAAAATATTCTTAATATAGCGTACACTTAAACTGATATACATTTTTTTGAAGTGGGCCTTTTTATGTGGCTAAAATACCTTTTTCTGTAGCCCCTGTCCATATGCTGACCTCCATATACTGTAGGTAATACACTGACTATAAGTACCTCATACAACCCCACTTCAAAATACTAACTATCCCTTAAAGCAGGAATTACACAAGTTACAAAAAACAAAAAACATACAAAAAACATTTCAAACCTTTTTACAGATACAACAAACAAAAGATGTATCTTGTTCTTGTTCCTTGACCCAGTCTGCAAATAAAGTGACCCCTGACACCAGGTTGAGACCATAGACTGTATGACTGTAACATGCAAACATAATTTACAGTTTTATATTGTAAACTGCTCTGTATCCACGTTCTTCTATCTCACCACAAAAATAAAGGAAAGAAGCACTTTATTTGGCTCAGAGTGTATGTGTGGGTTAATGCGTTACAATAAAGAGGCCTTCCCTGGCTGTCCATAACAGCCCAAGTTCTTGGCCATGATCCCACGCATGGTGATTTGACTGAGCAGCAGTGTACACAGACACAGAGAGAGAAGAAGAGGTCATACTGGGAGTGGACTGCTCTCACCTTGTTTAGAAAGCCCTTGAGCACACTGGCAGCTTTCACCGACAGAGACCTTGGGATGCGAATGGGCTTCTCGAGAATAACTGTTGGAGAAAAAAGAGAAGAGAGAGGGAGAGAGAAAGAAAAGGACAATCGTGAGTAGGGAGGAGGATGATTCACAGTCCAACCTGCCTGTGGGTGACCATGTCTGCTGCGTAGGAGTCAAAAGAAGGGAGGAGATACAGAGGACACTATTCTGTTCTTTCTCTCACTTTTGATGGTCTACACACAGCCTTGAGACTCCCACAGCTCAACAATGTCATACTAATGAGAACAAAAACACTCGCTGAAAAATAGTTTTTCCCTCAAAAACTAAATCCAAGGATGTAGTACTGCTTCACAGATTAGTGCTTCACGCTGAGGTGACCAGAGTTTTTTGCTTTCAATCACAGCTCAGGTAATGTGACCAGTGCGTGGTCTCATGCAGGGCAATAGATCCTCCTAAATGTTAAACACTTCATTCAGCTGCACATTGTCTTTTATTAAACCAAGTGTCATCTCTTTAAACAGCACCCTTTTACTGTCAGCTGCCATAAATCGGATGACAGAAGAGAGGAGCTGATCAAAATGTTGATACACTCATTTGTGTCATCTTCAATTATTACTGTGTACTCCCAACAATAAGCTCGTCGAGTGGGAGTGATTAATTTGTGGACCTTATTCGCCCCGGGGTTTGCCTTTTAGGCAACAGGCTCAGGCTTGTCCTTTCACCTCAGTGGTATCTTGGTGGACAGTGGACAGTAATCTTCTTGGTCTTGGTTGTTTAGGTTGGGCGTGTCTTAGGCTACCTTCAGGGACACATTTCAGAGCAAAGATCAGTTAACTGGGGACCCATTCAACTGACCCATCCTGAGTCCTGTCCCATTAGAACCTCAATCAACTTTCTCCTTTCCTGTACTTACATATGCTATGTGCTAGGCTCTCTCTCTATGCTGAAAAGACGATTACATTTTGAAGATGGTTGAAAGATAAAAGCAACATATGGTCAATTCTTAAGTTAACTAGTGTTAGCAAAACATCTAGCTAGCTAACGAGTGATGTAAACTAGCTAGCCAGTTAGCTTGCATTTTGCTCATATTAACTTTCAGATGTAACTAGCTAGCTAATGACTGATGTAAATTAACTAGCTGGTTAGCTGGGGTTTTGCTAACATTAGTTAGCTAAGTTAAGTTTCATGTCCCATTAATGCATGTTACTAAGTTCTTGTGCTTTCTCGTCTCGCAGGTTCTCATGGATCCTGGTGGAGCCTCCTGCCATGGTCCTGCTAGACTGCCATTGCCAATATCACTGATATTAGTGTTATTATTATTATAAGTATTATTATTGCTACGGTTACTGTTGTTGCTGTTGTCACTGCTCATTGTCCCCCATCGTTGCTGTTGTCATGTTCATCATCATCAGTCACTACTATTAGTGTAGTTGTTGCTACTGTTGTTGCTGTGCACCTGTCTGTCTGTCTCTGTCTCTCTCCCTCTCTCTCTCTCTCTCTTTCACCCCAACTGGTCGAGACAGACGACCACCCACCTAGAGCCGAAGGATCTGTCCTAGGTTTCTGCCTTTTAACAGGCAGTTTTTCCTTGCCCTTGTCGCCAAGGTCTTGCTCATGGTGGAACTGTTGGGTCTCTGTAAATAATGTTATAAGGAGTTCGGTCTAGACCTGCTCTATTTGAAAAGTCTCCAGAGATAACTTCTGTTATGAATTGGCGCTATACAAATAAAATTGAATTAAGATGTGACTATATGTTGCTTTTATCTTTTAACCATCTTCAAAATTTTGTTGTTTTTTCAAAATAGAGAAGCCTAGCCATTAGCATATCTACGTACAGGACAGGAGAAAGTTGGGACATGGTTCTTACCGAGGATTGCTCAACTGTTATTGAAGCACAGAGCAAAAAGGGGCGGGACTAAGGGGGGGTCAGCTGGGGTATAAATGTATATGAATGCAAGAAACAGCATTCACATAATTCTTCTTTTATTTCATTGGGCCCCACCCCATTTCTGAACAAACGTCTCGTAGTATAGTGGTGAAATTATGCTGCAAAAAGAAGAGCATGTCATGTTCCACAACTTTATCTGTGGTGCTCTTCATCATTACTGGATAAATATCAGATATTGGTACAAAATGCTGAGATGAGAAGGCAGACTACTGTTAATCTAACCCAATGCATTGGTGTAGCTGTTATAAATATATTATCAACCAATTATTGACCAAGCTCATGACAGATATACAGATAAACCCTTTTATTGGTATCAGCCTGATGAAGACTTTTGAGATCTGAGACTGTTGTCCAATGACCTTTAATGCTCAGAGGTATTTTTAAAACTATTACACCAACTCAAACCAGTTTTTGCATTATATTTCCGGTATTAAAATGATACAGGTTTTAATGTTAATACCACTTTTTGGCTGGTTCCCCCACTGAATCAAATGTTTACCAGCTGTCTGTCTAAAGCTCTGGAGTTGGCATGTGGAGCACTTATACCCAAAGCACGGCCTGGCACAGGGTCTTGCAGGGTGGCATATGGCTTGGTGGCTCCTATAGTGAAAGGGTTGGTTTCGATTGGCAGGCATTCATCCAGGAACCTGCTGCTCTACCGGTAAGACCGCCAGGAGGACGGTACTGGTGGCAGATGCTAGCCATGGTGCCACGCTATGCTCCTGACAGTCACAGCAGAGACATAATGCGTCACACAAGGCTACTGGTAGTATGGAGGAATTTCTGTCATGGAGGACTGTGTGGGTGGCTGTGTGAGAAAGGGAGGGAGGAGGAGGTAAGGGGGTGTGCTATGTAAGGGTACCATATGGCTTGAGGAAACACAAATGCAAATAGAAGGACGGATATTATAAAGGTTCCTCTACCCTGAGGGTGCGATCACACCCACAGTTTGTTTGCTTTGGTCCAAACCACCCAGAAAAAGTTGACTTTGTTGCAATTTTGTATTTACGTTGTGTAGGTTGGCACTGCGATATCACTCCACAGGTCCAGTGTGTAACATTTAGGAGGATCTATTGTCAGAAATGGAATATAATATTCATAGGTATGTTTTTTATTAGTGTATAATCACCTGAAAATAAGTATCGTTATGTTTTTCGTTACCTTAGAATGAGCTGTTTTTATTTACAGAGGGAGTGTGGGTCAATCTCTACAGAGTCCGCCATGTTGAACCGTCTTGTTTCTACAGTAACCCAGAACAAACAACCAAACACTGGCTCTAGGTAGGGCCTTCTGTGCTTTTTGCAAGTTTTGTGGCCACCGTAGCTTCTCCTACACGCTTGGAAGACTGAGCTGTATTGAAATGGTTGCAATGTGCAACTTCACAGCTAAATGCCACTGAATCCTACACATTAAATCCTTTAATTGGTCATCCCACTATGTTTAAGATTTGAGTTTAGTGACTGTAATTCAGCAATTACCATCATTTCATGGCATGAATGACTTAAGGGCAATGCATGGCAGTCCATTGCAAAGCTTCACATCAATGTTACATTCTTCTCCGTATGCACGGGAGGTTGAAATTCTGTTTTTCCAAAGAGACACATAAATGTCTCTGCAGGTCTACACAGAGAAGGATGCTATGAGTTAACTGTAGGTGGCACAGTCGTGCAGATGACTGGACGTGCACAACTCCCAAATTACAGCAATGCTTTTTGGACTTGTAAGAAAGGTTCAACTCCTATCGGGAGGCGGCTACAAAACAAAAAACAAAAAGAAATAAAGAAATGTATTGAGTGGAAAATATTTTTTACATAGACAATAAAAGTCCAGTGTGTAAGATTTAGTTGCATGTAGCAGTGTAGTTGCAGAATAAAACTCCCCTTCCAACTGCTTGGGAGAAACTACAGTGGTCGCAAAGCACGCAAAAAACGTGAAAAGCCCCATCTATAGCCAGTGTTTGCTTTGTCCATTCTGGGCTACTGTAGAAACATGGCAGTTCAACATGGCGAACTCCATGGAAGGTGATAGATATAAACGGCTCATTCTAAGGTACGGACAACAACGATTCTAATTTTCAGGTAATACACTAATGAAAACATACTTATGAATATTATATTCCATTTCTGCCAATAGATCCTCTTCAATGTTAAACACTGGACCTTTAAAGCATACAGTGAGATTGGCTCCAGTAAGTGACAATGATAGCAGCAAACAGAGAAAACTAATTTAAGCTTTAACACCCCCTCTTTCGAAACATATAGGTGATGTCACATATGCTACATCCATTTATCAATATCTGATCTATGCTTCATAAAAAAAGGGTAGCAGCACATTCAAAAATACAAATGTAAACATTAGTCCAGAATCCAGTTAATTTTTTCCCTCACCTCATAATGTTATGTCTTCCAAGTACAACTAACTGCTGGCCATCATATTTCTACACTGTCTCTTTATATCATTAAAACACAATTTTGAAACATATTCCAGCAACAGAAAAAACGTGCTCATGGAAGTGTATGTTTTTGGGGGATATTTTCTACAACTCTTACAGTCACTTTGCAGCCTTGACTGATGAAAGACAGAGACCTGTGTTATCAGGTGCCACAGTGTGGTTATTTGGCACAAATGAAAATGCCATCAGCTGCCAAATGAAGCAAACTAATGGAGAAAAGGCTGAACTGTTCCACAAATTCACCCTAAATCTCATCTGTAATAAAGGGCCATGATGTACTGCCAGCTTTTCCACAGTTCATGAGGGGTGGGGGAGCATGCATCACAGCATGTGTATGCAGCAGTACATCATTACATTATTTCTAAAATATTAACCTGTTTCTGGTTCATGCACATACTGTGACAACACAATGTCAACTTTTGAGTGATGAGATTCATGTAGATAACATCCAGCTGTTACATTCTTGTTATCCCTTAAAGCAGTGGTTCACAACCTGGGCATCAGGACCCCCACTAGGGGTCTCCAAAGCGTCATGGGGGCTGCAAGGCCTTCTTGATTTTAAGGTGTGCCAGAGATCTCATACAGTATATACAGTAAGGATATATGTAAGCATTTGATTCACTTCTGTGAAGAAAAGTAAATGTAAATTGTTAGGTAATGGTAAATAGAACAATGGCCGAGGGTCAGGGACAAGAAAGCACAGACATTGTCAAAAAGGAAGCCTATTAAGTATCTATGATTGTTAGACATGAAAAAAAATATACATAATACAGACAGAGAAGTGTATAAAAAAGTTTTCTAAACAGGAAATAATAATTCATCCAAATCCCTAATTCTACACAAACGTCTTGCAGTTACTGAGTTCACTGTTTGGGTTCACTGTACAGGTTTGAATGTAACATGAAATATCCATAAAATATGTCACTCAGCCAGGGGTTTACTAAATGATAGAAAAGGACCAGCTCCCTTAGCAGATAAAAACCTCTCATTCTAAGGTAACAAAAACCTGATACTTATTTTCAGGTAATTATACACTAATGAAAACATACCTATGAATATTATATTCCATTTCTGACAATAGATTCTCCACTTTAAGAAAACCAGGTTGTTTTTTAGCCTGACCACCACGCATATTTGCACTGATCCAATGGGGTTTAAAGAGTTTAATCAGCCCAAGGGTAGACTTTTCTCAACCCATAAAGGAACAATCTGTCAGCTAAATTTGAAACACACAAATCATTAAATTGGATTTCCAAGGTGGAAATAAATGAATTTCATACAGTGAAAATCATACAGGAGGAACATGTTCATGAACAGGGAATATAATAAATGAAACAGCACGAATATATGTTCTCAAACTGTTATTTCCCTCTGCCTTATCAGGCTATCTCTAATGTAAATAACAATAATATGTGTACTCAAAGGCTAAGGGCCTGTCCTCACGAATACGCGGCCTCACCCAATACGATGTTGTTTTGAAAAAAATCTACATAAACACAGCGTCGTTTCCAGAAATATCTGCGTCCACACGGATTCACTGAAACGACCCAAAACGCTGTAGTACATATGCCAGGCCTGTATGTGGCGCTGTGACGCCGCCACACCAATACACTAAAACCAGAAGAGAAGCCATGGAGCATGCACTGTTTACAAACAAGTAGTAGTAGTCCGCCATTAGCGGCGGTGGCTGAGGTTAAAGGCTAGAGAGGAGGGGCTAATCCGTTTTCGCCGTCCAGACGACTCTGGGCAATCCGGCGTTTTCGGATTTTCCCACTCTAGGACCCGTTTCCAAAAAATACAGTTTTCACACCCCGAAACTGCCGTATCCGTCTGGACGCAAGGCTGATACGATAAAATATTTATCGAGATTTGAGAAAAAGCGTATTCATGAGGACGGCCCCTAAGAGATAGACAGACTAAAACAAAACAAGAGAGGATTGAGAGACCAACTAATTAACATTTGAGAGAAATAAAATTAGCCCTGTTTCTGAGATTCCTCCATTTTAATGAAGCATATTACAACCATCTAAGCCTGGATTTACACAGGCATAAATCCTTTACAGCCCAGAGCTGATTGTTACTCGATTACATGGAATCTGTTTTTCCCACTCTCAGTATATCAGTTATGCATCACAAAGGGTTAAATTAACATGTTTTGTTTTTTTTTTAAATGGCACCAAACAGTCTGCCATGTGCTCTCAATATTCATATTTGATTTCCCATTATTCCTCTGTACTCCCAATCCCTTAAACCCTAGAGAATGTAGATAGACAGTGGGTACGTTCCTGTTGATGAAACAGGGACAGATGTAGGACACTATGGATAAAAAACCCAACATGACTTTACTCTATAAACAACCCTTTTTAAGGATTTTTTAAATTTCCTTTTAAAAAAACATTTATCTTGTTACAAACTATCCTGAAAACTGCAGTGACTTAAAAAACTCAAACATTTAACAATGATTGCAGCATTTTCTGTATCTTGTCTCAACCTTTTCTTTCTTAGTCGGCCAGTCCACCACTGTGGGTCAGAGTGAAATATCTCAATAAATATTGGATGGATTGTCATGACATTTTGTACACTCAAGGTCCCCAGAGTAATGTAATGACTCTTAATCACCACTAGCAGGTTGATCTTTATTACTTCAGAAAAGTCACACCAACAAACCTAACAAGTCCATCAGTCTATTTGTCCATCCAACACTGCTTCACAGCGATCTGCCATAAGATTTGGTTGGATATTTAGGGTCCCCAGAGGATGACTACAAATTATTTGGTCACCCCCCAATATTTCCTCCAGCACCACCATCAGGTCAACATTTTCCTTAACCAACACTTTTGTACTTTGTTGATGGTCAGTTTTCCATGTAACCTGATATTCATGGCCCCCAGATGATTCAACCTTTCTGAAAAACATGTTGTTAACCCACCTGACCTTTCCACTAGAGGGCACTCTCAGGGCAGAGGCAAACAAAATTTCAAGGTCCAGTATCTAACATTAAGGAGGATCTACTGGCAGAAATGGAATATAATATTGTTTTCATTATGTATATGTGTATAATCATCTGAAAATAAAAATCACTGTGCTTTCGTTACCTTAAAATTAGCATTTTCATCAACAGCAACGAAGTCCGCCATGTTGAACCACCATGTTTCGCAACCACTACAGTTTCTCATACATACTTGGAAGTTGAATGGCATTCAGTTCTGCAACTTCACCGCTAGATGCCACTAAATGTCCTTCAAAAAACACCTTCATGCTACCCCAAATAATGAATCCTTTCAATATTTGTTTCACACATAGCTATTATTAGAAAGAAATTCAAGCTTTTTGAAAAAGTTATATTTGGCATTATTGCTTTTACAATACAGATCAATTCTTCATAGCCTTTTCAAAATAAAATAACAATTAGTATATACAGAAACTGAAGATAACTAAAAAGGACAACTGGTCTTTCTCAGTTCAAAGCCTTTCTCCCCGCACTGTGGTGGCATGAAACCTCCTGCTGCAGTGTGTAGCTTGACCATGTCTTGTTAAATTTTTTTTGTCTCACCTTGAAAGAGGTACTCCTCTGTGTTCATGTCAGGATTGTCGGTGATAATGTCAAATGGGGACCTCCCAGCCATCATCTCAAACATCAGCACACCCAGAGCCCACCAGTCCACACTGAAGCCTGGGAGGGAACACAACAGTAAGACAATATATTAATTCAGATACATGTGGCAGGAAAAGCAGTTTTCCAAATTCCTCCAAACTGCGGCTTGGACCAGGGAAAAAACCTTCTCCATGCACATTAGGCTACAAAAGTTTCCAGGTGTTTTTGTGGTTTGTTGCGTGATTTTAGTCCAGCTTTCTCTTTAAGATGTAAAGATTTATTAAAAGTTGTTTCAAAATCTAAATATGGTTGTTGGGATCAGTGCTTGGATCTAGCGTGTCTCCTGTACTCACCATAGTCCTCTCCTCTAAGGATCTCAGGTGCAATGTAGTTGGGTGTTCCACAGAAAGTACTAGTGGTGTCACCCGGTCTAATCCCCTCCTGAGGGAAGCAGAAGAAGCAGAAGGAGAATCAAGGTGAAGAAGAAGGAGAAGAACAGTTGTGACAGAGATAAAAGAGACAGTGTGGGAGAGATCATATGTACGAGAACATGAATGGTGGACGAAAAAAAGATAGGGGCCCTGTTAGTACTTCCAATCAATACAGATCTACTGCATTATTGATAAGCTTACGTCCGCCATCCTCACAGTCTACTGAACGAATCAATGCGTCTCTTACCTTGCACATGCCGTAGTCTGTGAGCTTAATGTGTCCTTCATGGTCCAAGAGAACATTGTCCAGCTTCAGATCACGGTATATGATGCCCTTTTCATGCAGGAAGTTCAGAGCAATACAGATTTCAGCAGCATAAAATCTGTGAAGGACAAATACAGAGAATGATGTGTCTGACCTGTCCTCTAGGGCCACCATGAGGCAAAATATTTCCAAGAAAATATAAATCTATAGACCTTGGTAGCTGCACGGTCTCAAGTGTAGGTGTCTCATAAGGTTGTAACAAAAGTTTCAAGTTGGTTGGACCTAATAACATTTTTGGAACATTTCCAACACATCATGTGGCCCAGAGGCAGAGCGGGTCATTCCTTAATCAGAAGGTTGTGGGTTCGATCCCCGGCTCCTGGTGCCACATGTCGAAGTATCCTTGAGCAAGATACTGAACCCCAAATTGCTCCCGATGCCATGCATTGGTGTGTGAATGTGTATGAATGTTAGTTTCTGTTAGATGGACTTTGCCATCACTGAGTGAATGTGTGTGAAAGGGGGAATGTGGCACGTAGTGTAAAAGCGCTTTGAGTGGTCGGAAGACTAGAAAGACGCTATACAAGTACAGGTCCATTTACCATACACCATTGCAGTCACAATGGTAATTAATTATAAAGCATGATTATTACCATGTTGCACCCACGTCTTAACCGTGGTAGGAAGGAAAAGGGGGCTTTGCACTTGACTCTAAAACACAAATAAACACAGCCACAGGACAACCCTGCAGGAAGGAGCCACACTGCTGGATTTTGTAGGAATGTGGCAGAAGCATTCATCCTGTCTGTCTCAGCCATGCCCTGATTAAAAAAGAAGACACACAGACTTGCAACTCTTCATACAGACAGAGTGCAGATGAGGAGAGAGACTGAGACAGCGATGTAACCTGGTTGCTACCTTTTCATAGAGTCATCTTAAAGAGTGATCTGCGCAGCATTCAAATGTTGATTTAGAATTCAAATTGCAATGAATCTTCAAATTTCGAAAAAGGATTTAGATTTATTTCCAAGCAGGTGCAGGCCAAGACAAATTTTATTTATTTATTTAATTCTGATTCACCAACATACGCTAGTAAGAACAAAATTGTCCGGTACACGTTTCATGAATCCGACTGATTTCGCGTACACACTTATTTGGTGCACAAAGGAAGAACATTTATATGCACATAATAGTGAAGGAGGCACATTTTAAGTCATCAGTCAAAGCCTGGACTGTGTTTGATTACATATGAAGTACCAAATACAGAAACACAATCACATGCAGCACATCTGCTTATTTCTAATGGGTCACTGAGATTTGTGGTATAAAGGATTTTCATAAGTAGATTTATGTTACAATGATTATTCACATTATAATGAGCATAGGTATTTATAGTAAACATCACCCTTAAAACCCTATAGTGTTGACCATGATTCGATGTACTTGGTGAGTCAGTAGCATGTCTCCTCTCTATGTGTAGGTTGTGTGTATTCTGTCTCTAGGAGATAAGCCTTCATTAACACTGACAAGCCCCTCTGTCTGCCTGCTGTAAATCCATGATTGTCAAACACTGAGGGAAAGACTGTAGTGGGGAGATGTTTGACAGAGAAATCACAAATCCCACATCGCTCACCCACGTTTTCACTGTGACAGCCTCTATTGTACGCCGTTGTTTCATTGCTGGCATCAGACTGATGGAAGCTGCGTCCTATCAGCAGCACCATCCATCGCCCACCGGCCCGCCTCCCCCACAGCGCGGGGGAATGCGGCAGGGATCTCTCTAAGAGCGCTGCTCATGAATATGTACAATCATTATGAGTGATTAACATGCTGCTTTGCATATGTACAGCCACGGTCTCCAGAATACAGATTGCAGGGGCCGATAGGGGCCCAACGGTGCCTCTCTAAATTACCCAGCCTTTGATCCAGCATTTATCAGAGCTGCAGTTGGAGTACCCCGCAAGTAGACAGGCACAATGAATTATGGGAGCTCATTATATTTGGTTCATTATATATAGGTGGAAAAAAAGTGTTAAGTTGGGTTTTGGCAGCGTTTCCACGTCCACGAAGGGCTGCTAAAGTATCCCATTAAGCATAAGGAGTACTTATAAGAAGTATGCTGTTGAGGAACATTTAGACTGAGTGCAAAGAAGGTGCATGTAAAAGCATCTTCAGCCAAGCACACACACTCCAGCTGTCCTACACCGCAAAACACAAGATGCTTTTTATGAAACTCATGGTTTTTGTTCTAACCAAAAGACAAAAACTACATACGCCCTGTACTTCACATAATACCATCATGTGAAATACAAAGGAACCCATCTGGAGGAGGTTCAATCAGTCCAACCCAAAATAGCTGCCAATTGCATAGATGTGTTTTCTGTGCAGCTAGCTGACTGTGCCATGTCAACTTAACCAAAATCCAATCATAAATTCACCCACTTCTATGTCCTCCTCTGATCAAAAAGTCTATTCCTGGAGCCTTTATTGCCGTACCTCCACTTGGTCCTGATATTTTTTTATGACATAATACAGTCTGAGCACTTGACAAAGTCCAAAGGAAAAGTCAGTTCACTTCATATATATTTAAATTAATTTTAATTTTATATAAATGCCACCAGTACATGTCATTTTCTATGTGGAAGAAATACACTTAAATTCTACATTTAGATGCCCAAATTCTGGACTGGGACTTTTTTAAATAATGTACATAAACAGATGTTGCAACATCTGGATGTTTACCTTGCATGTTCCTCAGGGAGCTTCCTTTGTCGTTGCATATGAAACATCAAGTCCCCACCGTTCACATATTCGATCACCAGAAATAACCTGGTAACCAGAGCAGGATGGGAGAATCAGTACGCCACTGAGACTGTTTAACAGAAGCTCTTTGAAAAATGTTATCATTAAAACATATGAAAAATAAGATACATAACAATTTGTCCTGCAGGTAAAAAAGTATATTAGATATATGGATATTTAAATACATTTCTCCATACAAAACCGTTACCTGTTGACTCTTCAACAAGTCCCTATTGAACCCGACTGAATCAGTGCTAACAAATCTATTTAAAGCATCATTTCCACTGCATGGTTCAGTTTGGCTCAACTCAACTCGACTTGCTTGGAACCATTCTTTTTTGGTTTTCCATCGGCAGAAGTTGTGGATAGTATCTGGTACTTTGTTCTTTTTTTGGTATCACCTCGGTCAAGGTTCCAAGTGAGCTGAACCAATATCAGGGCTAGCTAGTAATGTTTTACAATTAATGCACATGGTAAGGAATGAGTACCTTTCAGTTCCTTTTTCTAGACTGTACTTTTAGTCTTTATTTGAGTACTTTTTACTTTGCTACTTATTTTTAACTTCACTACAATTGCTCAAAATATGGGTATTCAGTGTGGGGGTGGTGAGCGTGTGAGGAGCACCTATACTGCAGATGCCATGTTGCAGCTGCCTGGAAGAAAAATAATGCAATGATGGCGAAAAACCCAGAACAAGAGGTAGCTTCCAGCGACAATCCCTGGCCCCAGCTGACTACTTTTAAAGATTTATATAAAAGTCTTTATACTTATATAAATCGAAACAGTAACTTGTATAGACCAGGTGTTTTTTACTTTTACTTGAGTAGATTTCTCAAAAGGTAACTTTACTTGAGTCATGTTTTATGGAGTAATGGTACTTTTACTGAAGTATGGATTTTCAGTACTCTACCCACCACTGGACGATACTAAAACGTGAGGGAGAACAGTCACTGGAACCACCACTTGCATGACATGTGACATCCTCCTGTGTTAGTGTCGCTTTGAAGCTGATGTCACGACAGTTTCACGCGGCGTCGTTATGACGATCAGCTAAGAATAACTCCTAACTGCTCTTGGAGTGCTGCTACATGGCAGTCCATCTCTCCACATTTGCATGTCCATAAGCCCTGTGTGTGCATGATTTTATTTGTGGTCTATGTGTGTAAAACAATGCAGTGGAAATGAGGCCAAAACCAATAATCAATGAACTTGCGAACAAGTATTGTCTTTTTGGCCTGATATAGATCACCTCTCTGTGTCAATGAGCTCCAATGGCATAGCAAGATTCATTAAAAACATTAGGATACGTTCTGGTTCATTTAGGTGAACATGCTGTTTTCCCTGAAACCACAACTGCATTTCAGTCTCATGCAGACGTCACTGTCAGGTTTGTGGTTTAGCGTTTACATTGTTTGACGAGCTGACAGCAAAAAACTACACTTGCTCTGCCCGCTGGGTTTACAGTTTATAGTATGGTATGGCTCTTTTATGTGTATTAGACTTTTGAAAAGATAACCCCACTCACAACACACTGCTGAGGTTCAAGAAGGCCTAACACATCTAATATGGGGAAAGGAAGGCTCCGGTGCAAGCATTTAATAATGAAGCCAAGTTTTGGTCACTAGACCTTCAACAGGGCAAATGACAAAAAGGATTCTCAAAACTTATGATGAAATCAAATACAGCACACCTGTGCCTTCTTCTGCAAGTACAAACTGAGCAATCCAAGTAATCCAAAAGCACAGGTGTTCTCTATTCCATGTCTCAATAACTTTTGAGATTGAGAAATTAAGATATTAAGCTTTTGCTACACAGACAATACTTGTTATTAGGTACATTTATTTCCATGGTATTTATTGATCATTTTTAAATCATAAAAATACACCAGCCTCACCATTAATGAAGAACAGACCATGATCAGAAAGCAATATTTCATATTACTGAAAAGTGCTGTGACTGAAATGTATTGGCAGTAAAAACTGTAGTGTGTCAGCCTTATCATACTCTTACCGACTTTCTGTCTGGAAACAGGAGTGGAGGCCTACTAAGAATGGATTGGTGGACGCCTGCTCAAACACATGCTTCTCCGTCTGCACCCAGTCGATATCCTTGAGAGATGAGGAGAGACAGACGGAGGTAGAGATGACATGAACAAAAAGATAATGTATGAACAATCAATTTGTGTGATCAATAGGCTTCAACCAGATAAATAGAGATAGGGCCACAGTCTTGAGAACAATCCTCACAATCACGATAATTCGTAGACTGTTTTGTTCCTTGGACTGTTCCAGTTTAGAGGGTGGACCTTGGATAGCGTGCCAAAAGATAACCGGGCAGCATGAAACCTGTCTTGAAAACCATCCACCAGTTAGTCATTGACACAAATGAACGCTCTGTATAACCTTTCGCAAATACCATCCAGACAGAGCTTTTTTTTATTACCCTATGTGTTGAACGTGTGGAATGTAGAAGGGCAATGTTGCGGAAATGTTCCTGAAAACCAAATCCACATTTGTCGAGGCATTTGATTATATAAATGATTGGACAAATACACTGGGACAGTCAAACAGATTAGTTACCTAATCCAGTATTAAAAACAGCATTTTTATCTGTCAATAGATACTTGAGTCTAAAATTGTAATCACTATGTCTATACAGTGGTAATGACTGACATGCACAACTGTCTTATCCTTTAGAATAGTCTTTCCTTTAAGTTTTCTAAGATTATTTGTTTGACATTCTAACGAATCGGAAATGTCATGCAATTTGTTCAAATTAATTAAAACAAACTTAACTTGATTTTTGGAAAAAGTGACAGCTTTAGTAATGTTAGATTGTCTAACACTGTCTGAATGTTGCACTCATAATGTACTTTATTATCTGCCCACTTCTAGTTTAAGCATCACCCACGTCTGGTTTAAGCCACACTCCAGCACTGTGTGGTCACACCTTAAAGAATGTCATTATAGGACACTTGCTTGCTTGATCGCTTGGTTGGAATTATGTTTGAGTTGACATAAAAGATGAACTCAAACATGGCACCACTATAAACCTAAAACTTAAGTCTACAAACAACCTCAGGAGTGGTATGGTGGTGGCTTTAAACAAGTTCAAAATACAATAAAATGACTCAATTAAAAATTCTAGTATATAAAGGCCATCATCATGAAAATGCATCTAAAGTATTAAAAGTAAAAGCTGTCATGATTCAGAAGGGCCCATGTCTGTTATACCACTATATTAATGATCAATTATTGATACATTAGCATGTAAGTAAACTAGCAATAAGAAGACATAAAATACAGACACAATATATAGTAATAAATAAAACAGATGAAAATCTTTAAAACCAAGCAAATCAGGTGGGTTTTGGAAAAATGGAATGAAGTGAAACTAAAGTAAAGTACACATGCCTCTAAACTGTTCTTGGGTAGTGCAGCACTAGATTAAATGTTACCTTCCACCATTGTCAGTCAGTAAAGTGAGAACTTCTTTGACAATTAGAAACTTACAGTAAGCTTTATTCACAACTCTCTGGAATATCCAGAGCGGATCAATGTTACAGTCAGCTGTGGTTTCAATTGTCTGTACTTGAGCATTCAGCCCGAGGCAGAGATGTTTTATGCTGATTTAAAGTGTCACTAAATTGATGTTGGTTAATGTTTTATGTGAGCTACAGTAGAGTATGTCTAAATTTTGAGTTCCCCATGCTGCGCTCCAAAACCATATGGTTAATTTATAACATTGCAATGGAGACCCCCCATGTGTGTATAATACCAAATTCTTTCTGGTCAACTCATTATTACTTGAGGAATTTATAATTATGCAGAAAATGCTAGCACAACACATCTCCTATTGGTCATTTTAGCTCCTTTAGTAGTTTGTAGTCTGTCTGTGCAGAGCTCTTACAAGCTTCCTTTGATGTCAGGCATTAGACTACTAAAGAGATGAATTATTAAACTAATATGCATGAATAGAGCCATGAATAAATTAAATGAGATGTCCAATCAAAACATAAGGAGGACTCGATGATTTCCACAAATCCTCTTTATCAGGAAGAAATTGCATCTTTGTTATGGAGTCACAGAGTTATAGAGTTGTGTTTTGTCCTTCAACTGTCACAGAAAATGTGGATTTAAACACTGGATTCAAGTGTTTATGTGTGGAAAAGAAGAGAAGTCTGTGACATGATTTATGTTGTCCAGGATTAGTTCTGCAGATGTTGGGTGATGCAGTTGCTTGGTCTGGCTGCATGAGCCCAGTGGTGTGTGTTTTTTAATGAAATATATGTTGAGCAATAGTGCCATCTAGTGAGCTTATATAAAGCAACAGCAAAGTCAACAGGCTGCAGCACTCTTCTTTTTCCAGGCCTGTTTTCCCCTTGGTAATGATCTCTCGCACGTAGTTTTGTCTTTGATTCTTTTGTTTTTTATTCCTTTTGATTTCCTTCCCTTTATATTCTAACAGTGAACTGAGCAGAGGTGCAGCAGCTGTCAGATCACCTCGTAAAGCAGGGCCCAAAATAACAGTTTTGCTTATTTGCCAAATTTGCAACTTAAGGATGAATTAAAGGTCCAGTGTGCAAAATTTAGATCAAACCAAACACTGGCTCTAGATAGGGGTGTTAGTCCATAGTTTCTCCTTTGCACTCTGAAAGAAGAGGCTGTTGTGAGTGAAGTTGCAATCTGCAACTTTACCGTTAAAAAAACACCAAATCCTACACACTGGTACTTTAACCAGCCAAACATATGTCTTACTGGCCATAAGGCCACATCATGCATTATTTAATTACAAATAATTAGTTCAATTTTGAGCCTTTCTGAACCTTTTGAACTTCATGTTTTATGCAGGACCTTGGAGCTCCTGCAATGTTCAGATGCCACTTTTCAGAAAAATGCCAACTTCCGCGACTTCTTCATGTTTTCTGTTTGGCGGTTTAACACCAGGAATGTGATGTTTTATCTGATGTGATGTTTGTCAAACATAGACATTATGTAGAAAGCACCAAATAGTAGTAAGCTTCTTTTTTAAACTTTTCTCTGTTCGATGGGCTTTGCCATCACTGAGTGAATGTGTGTGAAAGGGCGAATGTGGCACGTAGTAGGGCAGATAGTTTGGGTATTATTATTCCTCTGTAATTAAGTTTGCGGTGTTCACAGGTATGTAAAATAACCTCTAAAAATTCAACGTCCCTTTCCAATCCATGTGATCAATGTCCTGATCACACTTGATAATCCGCAGAACACACATTAAATATAAGGAGTTCGGGCTAGACCTGCTCTATCTGAAAAGTGTCCTGAGATAACTTCTGTTATGAATTGGCGCTATACAAATAACTTGTTACTTGGGAAGCGCGCACACACACACACACACACACACACACACACACACACACACACACACACACACACACACACACACACACACACACACACACACACACACACAGAGAGAGACACACACACAGACACACACCTGAAAATCTGAACAAACAGAACCAAATGATCAGCATGACTGGATATAACTAAAAATATGTCAAACATATGTTGTTCTAAGAGGCTGAACATGGAAGTATTGTGACTGTGTCTTTTCTTGTACATTTGTGAATACAACTGTCTTAGCCCATGGATACCATGCTCTGCCAGCTACATTCACATTTATAATAAAGAAAGAATGTATGTCTGCATGTTTCCTGCTTTAGGAGCATTATGCAGACTTCTCCTTTTGGAAATGAATTTCACATCATGTTCATCTGGCAATTCACCACAGCAAAAGAGATGTTAAACCCCTGTGAGTCACCCACTCACTTATTCCTGCTTCCTCCTAAGCCCTTTTTCCAATTTGTAAGCTCTCCGACACTTTTCTGTCGTTTCCACTCCCACCTCGCCACCCCCCCATTGTCCGATTCCTTTTTTCCTCATTCCTTTCAGAAGCTCCAACCAGTCTCTGACTCAGTCTTCTACATCTTTCACTTTATCTCAACCCTCCCTTTCTAACTCTCATATTATCCTTCTATCCGTCCTTTTCTGATTACTGCGCTTAGACCTGTTACATAGTCCAGCAGTTCTCAATCCCTGCCCCCGGCACCCAGAGCCCTGCTGCTTTTCACTCTGACCAGTTAATCAGGGACAGATTCACAATTGGTCTAGATAGAACATACAAAAAGTATCCCAAATTCTTCTCCTCGTCCGTGAAACACATCTGACCCACTGATAGACTCATCTATTCTCGATCGATACAGATTGTTATTCCAGATTATCACCTTTTGTGTCGTCCGTGAGTTGCCCCCTACAGTGGTAATACACACTGGCTGCTCTCATAGCATTGCGTCATTTGATGTCTGTAGCACAAAGCGGAGGCGGCAAACAGACAAAAAAAGTAGTCAAGCCACTCCAGGGAGTGAATGTGATTAAATTGCTGGTTTTCTGGAGCAGTGACGCATGTTGAAGCTGGGAAATAGGACAGTGGTATAGCCAGATGTTGCCTACATGTGGGTTTACATAGAAATCAAGGTGTTTTGACACCAGTGTGTGTTGGCATAATATATCCACAAGAATGACCCATTCAGTAATGTCGCCTTGTCCCCAATCTATTTTAAAGCACTCCAAAGGCAGAAAGAGTGGAAGCTAAACACAGCTTTCTGGATGCACATTCTAGTATACTTTATCCCAGTGTACATATTAAAGGATGGTTCAGATTTTTTACAATTTGGGTTTTAATATTTTCAGCTGTCACCTGTCAATGGTGTTATATCCCCTTTGTGCCTGCGTCAGCGTTGTGGTTGTCTGCCATACATTGACTGTTTATCCAGTCTGAAGCCACATTGTTACCATCCACTGTTTAGATCTTGGTGCTTTTTAACTCTAGATTTGAACCGGATGAAGGATTTTAGTCATCGGACGTCTGGATCTTAAGTTATCAGAGAAACAATCTGAGCTAACGTTAGCAGCAGCTCGGCTCGCAGCCCCTCCGGGACGTCCTTTGTCTGCCCAACAGTGTGGGAGAAACAGTTATTTTTAAGGTGGAACTGCTTTATTCAGTGTTTTTAGTGGTTTTAATCAGCGGGTCTGTTTGTTTTGGAGAGGAGGAGTCCTCTGTGGATAACTGGGCTCCTGGTAGAAACCTCCTGAACCATGAACACTGAAGGAATCCTAACCGGGAGAAGCTGACTGCAGTGATGTGTTTCCAGATCTCAGCAATTGCTTTGGCGAGTACAATGTTATCATAACTAATAAAACAATTATGGCAGAACATCATTCACAAAAACAAGACCCCAGTTTTAATAAATTAGAGAAAAAGTTTATGCCCAATGACCCAAAGGTCCCATTCTTTAACATCATCAGCACTCAGATTCCTAAGCTTCAGGTTAATGCTATATTGATTACACTTCTACTACTACTTAGTACTTTGTGAAGACTAAGTCATGTAGTGAATGTATAAATACCAGAAGTCTAGAGCAGCATTCACATCCAGAGAGACTGTTAATCTTTCAAATACTGTTTGTAAACTGGGATTTGTAACTTTGTGCTGATCAGACATCCCCAGCACAGAGGCGGCATTCTGCACTCAAACATGCATAAAAAGCATTTTGTCAACCAATAAATAAAAAAATATTTTGAGCATTACTGAGTCTTGTTCATCAGATTTCAAGGATTAAGTGATGAGCCTTGAGATGTTGTGTAGCTACGGGAGAATTTAATATTCAGTTATTATCTAAAAAAGATGAAGCAACAACAACAGTTGTTGATGATATACTCAGAGTGGAAATCAAGTGAAGTGGCTTCCACTTTCTCTTTTTGTAAAGAGATCTCACACGGTGATCACTTGCACTAAGTGTCTCTATTGTCTGTATCAAGTCCAAATCAAATGAGGTTAGTTGTCAAGATTTGACTTGTTTTTTACAATTTAAATAAAAAATCTTTTACTCTTAGATATAAGCAGAGAAGAAGGCTAATTTATAAGGATGTCCCAATCAAGTTTCATTTGCCCCTGCTCCAATCCAAGTCATTTAACAACAACACATGTTTTCCCATAATGAGTCCCAATCAGATACTTGTATTTTCCTTTAATATAGTTGCACAGTGCACACTTCAAGTACATTAAAGTTGTTCAAATCAATCCAATGACAATTTAATAGCTCTGCATTGCATTAAAATAAATTGCCTGCATCCAGGCTGTTCCTTAATGTTTTTTTTTGTATACAATAACAAACCTTTTTTTTTTTTTTGGGCCTGGTCGCTGCCTCAGGGGAGTTTCTCTTTAATGTTTGTTGCTTCAGTGCAGCCTTTGCCTGAATGAACTGTATTCTGTTCAGTGTTTATTTTCTGTAAATCTTTTGTGCCGATTACATTAATAAATTACTCTTTTTGTCTTTTTGTTGTAAGCTTGCCACCAAACCGCTGTCCGTCTTTGCTCCAAGCCGGGGCAGCCAGGCAGCCTTGCCCACGGTGGTGTTTTGCTGCCCTCTGCAGCTCAGAGGAGAGACAGATGGCGGAGAGCTGGAGAGTTGACAACCTCTGCACCATGTGAGTAAAAACACATGTGACAGCTACGCAACAAAAGGATTGGGTCAGGTCAATATAGCTCAGTATAGCCGATACCAGTTAAAAAGTGCTTCAGTCGGCCACAAGATCAGATCGGGACGTCTAATTTATGCTCGTGACAAAACTTTAACATTTATATTGTTGTTATATTTATATTAATTTTGGTTTAGTGAACCGTATCCATGACCACTTTTCATGGAGCCACATACAGCATCAGCAACTCCAAGTCCCATGTCCCATGCATATAGCAACGTATCTGCACTTCCTGTCTGTCTTACATCTTCGACATCCTAGGTAGTGCCTCACCTCATCGTCATGGACCAGCTCCTTCTTCACCACCTTCATGGCATACACCTGTTCGTTCTTCTTTAGCCGAACCAGCAGGACCTTGGCGTAGCTGCCGCGCCCGATCACCCGGATCAGGTCGAAGTCACCCAGCCCGAGAGTTAGGCCCTGGGACAGCTTAATGCCATCGATGCCGTCCACTACTGTTTTGATGTCCTAGAGGGGGTAGAGGTCACATTGGTATGAGTGTACTGCATAATGCATTCAGAATAGATATGTATGGTTTGAGTTTTAATGTAAGTTTTTAAGTAGAAGAATGATAAAGTAGCAATGCTTCCCAAATGATTTTAAACCCAGAATATGTTCATGGCCTTCTGTATTCAAAAGAGATTATTTCATCTGCAGTCAAAAGACCAAAAAATTAAATAAATGATCTATTAAATGAATTACAAAGTAATGTGTAATTATTTAGAGCCCTCCTCACCTCTGTATCTGCATCCTCGGTTTTATCCACTGTACAGTTGTGCGGTAAAAATGGTACTGAAACAAAAAACAGACAGAATTATGACTGTGTGGAGACACAGGTCTTCACAAACATGAAGTGAATCTGCACGTCCAGATTTAACATGTTGTTCTGTGGCCAGTAGAGGGAGGTAGTGCACACAGAATCAAGTCCAGCTAGCCACAGGAAATACCAAACTAGGTCAATCCACAAGGGGTCCCAGAGCATCTCATATTAGGGACCCCCAAACAGACCCTCTACAACAGTTCACACTTTTCTTTTAATAGGATTGAAGACTGTGTTCTATGGGATCCCATCAGAGAGCAGTAATGTTAGATAACAGTTACATAGTTATATGAGTAGTGATAGTGAATGTGAGTTGAAGCTACCAGAGTCATAAAGTAGCCGTTGTATTATTCATTTGTCCGGGGACTTCTGGAATTACATCAAGAGCTCCTGAGGGTTCCTCCTTGATCCCACTCTGGTAGCCATGTGTGTATACTGTACAGTACATGTCATACAGTACAATGACTGTCTTCTTTGGACCAGAAAGGAAAGATTTGGTGTCATACCCATTTGTAGATCAATTCAAAACTCTTTGTTTAGTTATGCATTTATCTCATTTAAACTTATGGGAAGTGTCACAGAGCACAGAGCAAAGTGGCCGGCCTCACAAAGATACTTCAGCCTGCTCTGAAGTGTCATTTTGACAAGCCTAAAAGTTATCCACTCTACCTCCCCCATGCTATCTCTGATCTAAAGCCATGTTTCCATGGTAACAGTCTGTGACACCTGTTGACAGATGGCACCAAAAATGACAATTAAAGAGGACAACATGGCTACTAGTTAGTGGTTTGTTAACGATGCTATGCGGCGAGTAATGAGAGCGCAGTAGCCTGTTGGGAACATACAGCAGTGAGGATCGTGAGTCTGACTGACGAGTCCTGTCACATTATGAAGCCACAGCAGCTCAGCTCTGCACTGACATTTTATGCTACTGGGAGGTTTCTGTATTGTTACACTCCCAGTAAAACATCCTATAACCGTTGACTTCTTCCAAACATTCTCTGCTAGAGCGTAGTTTACAGTGTAGTATCAGTTATTATGGTTTTGTACTCTTCACTAGTTTCTATGCCTGTTATCAGTTCAGTTGAGCTTCAGTTAGTTTCCAGAGAGGGTTTGTTCGTTTACTTTAGTTTTTATTGTTTAAAAGTATTTAGTTTTAGTATAGTTTTTATTAGTTTCAGTATTAGTTATAGGTTGTTTTTTTTTAATATAGGACTATTTGTCAGGGGCAAGACTGAGGAGGTTCAGAAGGTGTTACAATACAAACACACTGACAGTCATGTACACATCGCAGTCATGCCCCAATGATAACAATGAAACAAATTTGGCCAAATTGACAAAGACTAAAACTAAAAGACATCTCCCAGGACCTTTTTGATAATACAGGACAGCACAGGACACAGTCATACAATTTATAGGCAGGCCTAGTATTGACACGTGTAACAGTTTTCATTCCCCATTTGTGTCTCAGGTTCAATACAGGTTGCTGGTCAGCGTTTATGAGACACTTAATTAATTTGCTTGATTCCCCAAATTTCTGCTGCATAATCTCAAGACAATTGACTACATTTTAGTACAGTTTTCCTCTAACAGTAACATTACTTTGGCCACAGCCCACAATTAACAGTTCAAACTAGGTAGAATTTGTATTTTTTGATTTTCTTTATTTTATTCTTTTAATTTATACTACAGTCAAAGAGGGAAAGGTGTTTCCATGGCTGGAAAATTTGTCTCTAAATTTCCAGGTTTTCCAGGATGCATGGTAAACCTGATCTCCATTATATTTGTATTTATTTTAGTTAGTTTTGTAAGTACACATTTACATTTCAGTTAGTTTTCCTTTTTTTCAGTTAACAATTTATTTTTTTTCACACCTAGTTTTAGTTTTATAATAAACTTGGTTAGTGTACAAGAAATCAACATTTATGCTAACAGGAAATGCAGGTGCAGGATATACTTGACGTTGCTCATCGATCAACCTGTGACTTTTGGGGCAGCTGTGGCTCAGAGGCAGAGCGGGTCGTTCCTAAATCGGAAGGTTGTGGGTTCGATCCCCAGCCCCTGGTGCCACATGTCGAAGCATCCTTGAGCAAGATACTGAATCCCAAATTGCTCCCGATGCCGTGCATCGGTGTGTGAAATGTGTATGAATGAGTTAGTTTCTGTTCGATGGACTTTGTCATCACTGAGTGAATGTGTGTGAAAGGGTGAATGTGACACGTAGTGTAAAAGCGCTTTGAGTGGTCGGAAGACTAGACAAGTACAGGTCCATTTACTTTTGTGTGTCTGTGAGTTTTTTTTTCACTTTAGATCTACATTCGTCATGTGGGTCACTTCAGGACTGTGACCTGTTCACACTGGTATCTGGTATGGGCCACATTAATAAAACAAGGAGAACAGCCAAACAAAACAAATCAGATCTGAGGAATAAATCAGAATTGAGCGCTAAGGCTTGCTGTATGAACGTAGCCTTAGAGAACTATTTACAGAGCAAGTTAATTTAATAAAACTTGCTATATTTATGAGTATGGATACTGACTCACTGTACTTGTTTGACACTTGTACTCATAAAAAGTAGATTCAGAGTGGCTTTTTTGCGATCTCAAAACCACTGCATGGTCATTGATCTTCACATTATATATCTAGGACATTACAAAAACTGAACCCAAGTCTATTTCCTTGTTAAAAAAGAAGAAAATGGTTCCAGTGTCTTACTCCCGTCCGTGTCCTCTGTATCATCTGGTGGAAGGTCCACCTCTTCGCTCTTGGCATCTGACGGGGGCTCCTGTGATGGCATGACTGGATCCTGAACAAAGAAATTCAAAAGTCCACCTAAATATCCTGCCACACATTCCCCCAAATATCCAGCAAAATATCCCCTCATTCTATTACACCCCTGGAAGAGAGTACGATGAATCATGTTTGCAGGACTAAGGGAAATTTGGAGGTGCTCTCAGCTAATGTACAGACATGCTTATGCTCCAAGACTCTGATGACAGTGTGGGGTTCCACTAGAAAAGGCAATCAATCACTCATTTCATCTTATCAAGCCTCAGAGTCACTTATCTGGCACTGCAGATACCAGGTTGAAGCTGTGATTAAGAGCAGGAAGACAGGGGACGGTTTGCCCAGTACCACAGCTACATTGATTTCCTAGTCAGGATTTTGGTGGTCAGGGGCTGGATTTTGGATCTTTGTGTTTGGTCAGACACTTGTCACAGTCCACAATGACAAACAGGAAATGTTCAAAGGGAGCTTTTCAGAGTTGTGCTTGAATGCACTGAGCTCTTTGATCTTTCATGTACATGTCTGTGCTACTGCAGCAGCTTACAGCACTTGCTCAGGGGCACGACTATACAACATTTCTAACATATTCATTAATACAAATGTAGGCTGCCAGAGACTGAAGGGGTGGGGGGGGGTCACAGAGGTACTGAAGAGAAGGCTGAGGTTAAAGTCCTACTCAACTCAAAAACATGTTTTGGTTGTTGTCCCTAAAGTGTGCTGTTTGAATGCTGTCTGTGCAGAGTTTGACTCTAGAAGGATGTTTTCACATTCATCTGCTGAAAGAGGAAAGTTTCTCTGTGCTCATTGATCATCTGATTTTACTCTTCTAAGCTTTGTGGTATTGCAATCCCAGTATGCAGTCTACCAAAAGCACTTTAGGCTTCAGATATTCTGTTATTAACTCCTACACTGACTCACCAGGTACACTGCTGAGATCTTGGAACACAGTGACATTGCCAAAATGAAAACAGATGGGGCAAGAAACACAAGCACACAGACAGGTTGGAAACAGACCCCCAGGTTAGCCAAACTTATTTGGAAAAGAAAATGAAGGAGAACAAAAACATCTAACGGAGTTTACAGGCCAACTTCCTGCTTCAACTTGGACCTACTGTACTTGCTGCAGTTGTGAGTGCACAGTTCCTGTGCAACAACAATTTGGATGTTCACACTTTTGATTTTGTCTTCAAATAAAGTGGTAGCTAACACTGCTCAACTGTTAGCTTCTGTACAACATGTCTGACTTGTGTTTGACCCATTCAGACCACCATGTTGCCGTGCTCCCAGTTCTCAGCAATTACTCAGGTGAGAACAAAGTTGTAATAGTAATGATTGCCCAAACTATGGTAATAAGACCCATACTATAATAAACTGTTTGATTTAAACTTAAAAGAAGAGTTGTAGTAGTAAAGTTCAGCTTAAGGTAACCTTTGTGAGTCATGAACATGTAAAGTATATGAGACGTGTTAAATTTGCGCTACTATCACATAATACTCCTGGTGAGGGGATAAAGTCTTCATCATCGACAACATGTAAACACCAGTTTGCCCAACTGCTGAGAGACTGTGCTGATGTTGGATGTGACAGGCTGCTGCTGTGCCGTTTGCTGCCCGTGGCATGATGAAATACTCACCATAAGCCTTTGGCAGGTCTGAGGGATGAGTCTGTGACAGCGCTTATGGACCAGCAGTTTGCAGTTGATACACTTGTAGCCCTGCCTGCCCAGCCCCCATATCCTTTCACTACAGTGGCCACAGTAGGCTTTCTGTAAGACACACACAGGACAGGATGTTGACAGGTTAGTCTTTAACTCACACACTGACTGACACATCACTGATTTTTCAATCAAGGGTTAATTAACAAGTATACAACGGCAAACTGTGATGGATGGGCAGTGGCAGGCTACAAGGGAACCCTTTCCAGATGAAGTCATACATCAGACTTCACTATGAGCGGTCCCTTGCGCAGCACAAATAGTCATTTGATCTAATGGTGATATACAGATATTGATAAGGGCAGCTTTAAATCAAGCAGGTTGTTAGTCCTATTGGCACATATTTTATCTGTATTCCGTGTATGTTTTTTGAAATGTGCAAACAAGGTGTCTGCAGACCCTAAATTAATAATTAATGAATACTGTAAAACCTCACTTAAAAGAAGGGTCCCAATTAGAGGCTGGTCCCCTTTGACAGATAAACACAGGTCTCAACAGGGTTTCCACTCTCAGGCAGGTTGAGTTCAGTGTAAACAAATAAAAGCCCTGGCTATTCATTGAAGTTTTACAGTATGAGTGTTTCTGAGTGATACTACTAAAATGGTTCATTACACAAGGGATTATATGACACAGATTAGAAAATATAAATGAAAAATCCTAGCAGTTGACAAAAAACCCAGTGGTAATGCCGCATTTTATGTGTGCATTATTTCCCAATAACTTCTTGAAAGTTTCCTGGAAAGAAGTACTGTACAGTATATAACGTGGTAATGATTATAGAATTGGGGTTTAGTCCTGTTAGTTGTGCTGAGTTGAACTGAGTTTGAGGGGAATTTCCTTGAAATAACTGCTCCACTTAAACCACTCATTCTTAAAGAGTGGTCATGTTTTAAATTAAAAGTGTTTCACAAATCTTATTTGGGAGTAACTTGTATGTAATGATTTCAAAATTAAGCCAGTTAGTAAGTACATTCAAATATAATTAATAAAATTCGGTGTTTGGCGGTGTTCACAACAAAATTTCAGCAATGTAGCTGGCCAATTGCAGTCATTTAATGACACTGCAACGCCACTGTTTTACAATTCACGCCAAAAATTATAAGCACGTTCTAACCACTGACTATCTCAGACAGCGTCAATTAAAAGAAAATCAAATGAAATGTCTGACACAACAGGTAAGATGCATTGCCTTGATGGGAGTGGTTCAACAGCAACAAGTGCTTCAGCTAGCATTGAGTCCTGGGAAGATGGTTTGCTGTCAAACAAAATCCCTCAAAGTGAAACTCGGCAAGAACGTGGAAAATCCAGCGCTAAAGTCAAACAAAAATACCACAGCGATCAATTTTGGATTTTTTTGGAGGACCCACAAACATATTGTGTTTTGTGCTATGAATAGTTGGCTAACGAGGCTATGAAACCCGCTAAGCTCAGGCGGCATTAAGAAACTAAACACAAGGAGTACATGGGGAAACTCTACTGGAGAGAAACACATGACGAAGGAGCCCTCACAGTTTTTTGCACCTGGGGAAAATGCGAAAGCTACAGAGGCTTTATAGAGGGTATGCCTGTTATATAGAAGGTATGCCAAAAACGGAAAACCTCATTCAATAGGTGAGAATTTAATCAAACCAGCTGCGAAGGTCATGGCTAACATATTGTTTGGGGGGAAAGCAAGCGATGAAATTAACCGTGTACCTCTGTCCAATGAAACAGTCCAGCAGCAAATAACATGTATGGCTGACAATGCTGAAGATCAGCTAATGACGTTTACGACCAAAAGCCGATTTCTCTCACTACAGTTGGAAGAGTCAACTGATATCAGGAACAATCTGTTGTGTTTTGTAAGGTACATTTTCGCTGGTGGAGTACATGATGATATTCTCTTTGGCCATTCCCTGCCGACCAACACCACAGGACAGGCAATTTTTGACTCAATAATTTTATAATGAAGAATAACCTCGACTGGACAAGATGTGGTGGCATTTGCACGGTGTGACTGCAATGACTGGAAAACAGAAGGGACTGGCAATTCGTGTGCGCGCAGTAGCACCATCCGCCACAGCAACACACTGTTGCATTCACAGAGAACAACTGGCTGTGAAAAAAATGCCCCTGTGCCTCAAAGGAGTACTCGATGAATCTGTTAAATTGGTAAATAAAATCAAAAGCAAATCACTGAACACTTTTTTAAGGTTCTGTTGAAGAAATGGGAAGCTAACACACCAAATGTCCTTTTCACTTTCATTTTTTAAAATTGGCATTCCTGGCTGATGTTTTTAGCACTCTCAACACTTTGAATTTAGCACTGCAAGGAAAAGCTGTCACTGTCTTCAATGTCCAGGACAAAATTAAAGCTGCACGTCTCAAGATTGAATTGTGGTGTACTCGTCTCGATCACCAGGAGTTTATTTGTTTTCCCATGTTGGCGGATTTTCTCCTCACTGCTGAAGAGGAGCTAGATGGCGACACAGTTGAAGCCTGCAAGGAACATTTGCAGGGCCTTCATTCACAGTTGGGAAAGGTATTTTCCAGAGCTAGAACCAGGCTTTAAGTGGATCAGAAATCCATTTGGGGACAAAATACACATTGACCAGGTCAGTTCCAAGCTCCCACTGAGACAGGTTGATAGCCTTGTGGACATCGCATCTGACGGGGCGCTTAAGACAACTTTTAGAAAGAAAGGTTTGACAGACTTTTGGGTCCACATCCGACCTGTGCACCCTAAATTGGCTGACTGTACTCTGAAACTGCTGATGCCATTTCCAATCATCTACAACTGTGAAGCTGGATTTTCCACACTTGTTGGTCTGAAAACAAAGCAGCGCAACCAGATCAATTTGAACCCCGACATGAGACTAAAACTCTCCAGTTTGGAGCCAGACATCGTTTCACTGATGTCTCAGCAGAAACAGCACCATTCTTCCCATTAAGATGACAATGAGTGAGTAATAGGCTATGCTATTTATAAAACTGTTGTAATATACTGTTGAAGTAGGCCTATATTGTTTTGGAGAATACTTGGGAGTTAGGTGGTCTGTGATTTGTTTTTGTTTTTTTGCTAAGTGGTCCTTGATCGGAAAAAGTTTGAGAAACACTGACTTAAACCAAAGTAAAAATGAATCCATCATTCCTTTTGTCATTGGAGACTTTACCAATCTCTATTTTACATTTAATTACTGCAATATTGAATGGTTCTTGTCAGGAAATGTAGTACTAGGAATTTACAGACCTGTAAAATAAAATTTACAAAATGCGGTGTTCGTTTCATATAATGGATTACTCAAGCCAATTGTACAAGCTACCCTGGACTGAAATCATATATTTTTATGTTCACATTATAATTCTATGACTTGTTGGTACTGCAGCTCTCACCATTAATATTATGTTGTATACAGACTATTATTATGTCTGTTGTAGGGCTCAGGCTCCTCCCTTCCCTCACATACATGTACTGTAAAGCTGAGACTAACTTAAGTCCATTCTCTGTTACATAACACAGTCTCCAGAGGGTTTGTTCTTTGATTAGTTCTTTCTTTGTGGTTATTTTCTAGCTTGTCTCTTACGTTGCTATATTAGTACCAAAGGATGTTATGTCTGCAGCTAACGGTCCCTGGACATCAATAAATCTGTCATCAAAAGTCTCACTGGAGACTAAAACATGTGATGCAGCTTCGGTGTATCGACAACATTCATTCACAGGGTGTGTACGCTGACAGTGTAAAGAACAAAGAGCCCCAGTCAGGGCTCTGTTGCCATGGAAATGCCTTAGCAAGACTTCAAAGACATCCTTCAGTCTGTCTAATCCAACTCTACATAGAGGTTAAGGTGTACGTTTATGAATTAATCACAAACTTTTGCCTTTTCCCTACACGGCACACACAACCTGAGAGTAATAAGCAGTGAGAGGTAAAAAGAAGTCTGAGAACGTTGTCACTGCATCGGGCTTCGGACAGGCTAGAAAACACCAGGGGGTGATATTGCATCATATCAGTTTAGCATGTTAGCATAATAATATTTGCAAATTAGCACTAAACACAAACACAGCAGAGGTTCATGGGAATGTCATTAGTTTTTAATGCATTGGTCAAACACCAAAATACTGGACAAACTGAAGGTTTAACATGCTAATGTTGCTAGAGAAAAAGACAGGGAATCACAAAAATCAGCAGGAGTAATCCTCTGGGGACCTTTCATATTCAGCATGTGCAATATTTCATGCTAATTCATCCAACAAAGTCAAAATGTTTCACTCCTGTAACAACAACCTATAAAGCAGACATCATGCTAGTGCTAGAGGGAAAGTCAGTGGATCACCAAAGTCTTTAGGCTTCATGCTCATCAGGGACAAATACTGATAGCTGTAAGGGCGGTAGTACCATTCCAACCTTGCTACACGTCGTCCAACAAAAACAACAAAAATGGTATATATATCTATATTTTACTTGTAATATGTATTCAGTAATGTTACAAATAAAACTGAATAATGTAAATTGATGACATGTAGGTTAAAAAACTAAACTTCACCAGCAATTATCTTCTGTTAACTACTCCACTAGCCATATTCTTAAGAATAACTTGACACTCGGGGTGTAACATCGATAATGATCAATATATTGGTATCAATGTTCAGCAATCCAATATATCAATACAAAGTGAAAACAATACAATTTACATCGACCATTTACATGGAAATAAAGACAAGGCACATACCATGTGCAAACAATGCCATTATGAGATAAAACAAATGGAATTCAGCAATACAATTTTCAAATAATATTCTAGTTGCTTTAATTAACTTGATAAAAATCTAACTGATTGTGTAAATTGCCATATATGATCTCATCAGTTATCTCATATCACAGGGAACCTGAACTGAATTAAATCGAAATCGAATCTTGGTAGACTCTGGGATATCAGCAAATATCATATCACTGTCCAAATAATCGATATAATATCTTTTTTTTTTTTTACCAAACTAATGATTTATGCCCTTACTAGACACTGATAATGATATTGTAGCTTCTACTAGATACTGTCTGTTGGTTGCTGTTATATGGCTAGATATAATTATACATGCACTGCTTTTAAAGAGGTTTAATTAGTTATTTTAATACAGCCAAGTTGTAGATTGTTGCATCAGCAAAAAGCTATCTTTACTTAAAATGCTGAACTCTTTGTTAAAACGACAGCTCTTATTTTCCCTGTTGGTGAGCTGAGATTTGAGAACCAGAGCACTGTTGAATCCAGGAAACACCATGGGTTCTGACTTACTGGGAGACACTTGACTTTCAGTCAGTACTTAGCAAATCTCTGCAGAGGCAGTCAACAGCCAAAGTTTTTGAATTAAAAAACAAATCTAATGTTTTACTAAAATGTTCTCAAGCAATACTTCTGTACCTTCAAATCCACCAAAATGGCTGTAAGAGACGGATCCTCTTTCCTTGCCAACACACACAGTAATTACCTCAGAACAATATAAAAAAATTATGAAAGAATTACAATATAATCTAATGAATATTTAAACTCCACTTAGGGAAACAAATCCTAGTTTCCACAGAAAAGAGGATATACTGAATAAGAAAACATCCTATCCAACAAGAAACAGTAACAGCAGAAGTACATTAAACTGATGCTCTGGCAGGCCTTGCGTCAGAGCAGCTGAGTATGTCAGTGACGTCCTTGACCTAGCTGGACATGTCCCCACTGCTCAGTGCTGCAAGAGCAATATAATCCCAGAATCCCAGTCTGCTCCACTCTGGGATTTCAGTAACTCCAGGATTTACAGTACCACACATTCAAGTCAAGAGTCTACTACATGACATGACGTGTGATGCAGAAATATCCCAGCCCAACCATTGCCAATGCAAAAAGACAGAAAGACCTCACCATATTTTAGGGACAAACTGAACTGTCCACCAGCCAGGATAAACAGGACTAACATAATCGGTCATTGTATTTCCGGGGAAACTGCCAAACGCTGCTGCACAGCAGCCACCAGACACCAGCACTGATGAGGAGTCATCCTTCTTCTAGCTGTGTTTATGGGGAAGAGCTGATTGTGGAGGTCCAGAGTCCTGCAGCTTGGGAATAAAGGGATGAGTAGACGAGAAAGGCTTTTATCGATTGACAGTCCTCCCTTCAGCCCAGCAGACAACATTACAGATCATATGAGTGCCTGGAAACTGACTGGCCTAATATGCTGAGAAATGATGTGCAGTCTGATTCACCTCTGACAAAGAAAACTCATCAGAGCAGACTGACCAATGACATCTGCGGCAATCTGTGCAGTGAGAGGATAGCAGGATACGACAAAATATCCCTCAGCATCAACCATATTTATTACCATCACAGCCCAATGCAGCATCCACAGAAAGACAGACAGCAGGGTGTAAAGGCTACAGGGCTTCACTACTCATCATAAAACTAGGTGAATAATGTGGCCCTATCAAATGCCCATGGTCAGCAAATAGAAGCCTGAGGGTCAAATCTGGCCCACCACCAGCCCCTGAAAATGAGATCTGAAATTTCCATTCACTGTGCTACATCCAATCTTTTAGACACTGGTCAGAAATGTACTGCATATATACAACATTAACATAAAAAAACTAATGCCAATGAGAATGACATGAATCTACTATTCCACTCACATGTGGAGAGCAAACAGATACTACACCTTCTTATGTGGCACCAAATCTGCCATTTCAGTTGAGCTATAATGCAGAAGTTATATTACTAATATTATTACTTATTAGTTGTTATTTATACGTTTTGTTGGCCAATCCGGAAGTTAGCATCGCCCTGGTTCCTTCAACAAAAAGCCAACCCATTGGATTGTGGATTTTTGGAGAAAATAAGCTCTGTGGTAAAATGGTAAAATGGTAAATGGTCCTGTACTTGTATAGCGCCTTTCTACTCTTCCCACCACTCAAAGCGCTTTTACACTACGTGCCACATTCACCCTTTCACACACATTCACTCAGCGAGGCACAGCATCAGGAGCAATTCAGGGTTCAGTATCTTGGTCAAGGACACTTCGACATGTGGCGGGAGGAGCCGGGGATCGAACTAACAACCTTCTGATTAGTGGACGACCCGCTCTGCCTCTGAGCCACACACCTGACACACATTTTGTTCATCAAGATAATCACAACGACAACTTTTAAATGCAATCAGCAGAAGTAAAGAGCTAACGTTATATAAAAAACTTATCGTAAAACTTTACAACGTAAATGTAAAGTTTGAGTTAGAATAGTGTGAGTATAAACACAATGGGGCTGTAAAGGCAGACTAGTTTCAAAAGGTTAAAAGATTTAGACGTATTTTATTTCATAAAACACAACGTCAAAATCTAACCAAAAACTAGGGATGTCCGGTAATGTCAGCCCTCCGATACTATTCACTAAAAAAATGTAATATCGGGAATTATCGGTATCGGGTTTTTATAACCGATGTTTGTTCTGTAGGCTTCAGCATTTCCGAGCCTGCATGAACGCAGCATGGGACGTTTACTGGCGCGCGCTAGATGACGTATAACAACAACAAATACACGCTAGACTGGTTGGTTGCTAACTGTGGCTAACAAGCAAACAATTTAAAGCTGAATGATTTTAATATTAACACAAAATAAATGCAATGCACCTCAAATATTTGACCCTGCTCTGAGCTGTTCCTTAACCAAACTAACAATTGGCTTAGAATTTACATTAGCACTCCTTCAGGTGCATAATACAATTAAACACATTAACAAAAGCTAGCGCTTAGCTAGCGATTAGCTTTAGCGCTCTTTTCAGTATTAATACAATGAAAGTTGAAGTTGTTCTCTTATTTTGCACAGACAGTGTTTACATTTGGAAAGACATGTTGCATTTATGTATGCATCCAGTGGGTAGGGTGGCCATTCGTCCAGCTTTAGGCCGGACAGTCCGGCTTTTAAAGGCCCTGTCCGGCTGCAGGTGCAGCCTTAAGCCGGACACTCATTTGTCCTCTTTTTGAGAAAATAACTAAAAAGGTCGCCTTTTGACACATTACCTCGTTAGTTTCATACTTATTGGCTAAAAATGTGTGTCAAAATAAGTCATTTCATTGGTCACATTTTCCTGTCCTGACCTATCAACACATGGCTAATTTTAAAATTCAAATGAGCCATGTGTTGATTCGCCAAGCATCACAACAGTTGCTACCACCAGGCTGTCAATCAAGCCCTCATCGACAGAGAACATAAGGTGAGCTAACATTGGTTGTTGGACTGAAATTCTGAAAATGCTCATACTCAGATGTAGATAGGTAAAGCCCTTTATCCCCAGATAAAAACACAGTTTCTGTATGATGTTTATTAGACCTATGTAATCTGAATTGGAAGAGCACGTTGTCATGAGCTGTATCTTGTATATTTATTATTAGCTATGTGGTATGTGTATGCACCTTTATGTAATCTGGTGGAAAAACATTAAAATTTTAAACCAGATCATACCAAACAAATATCTGCTTGCGTGTCCCCGTGTATGCAAAGTGTCCTCCTGTTTGATGTGAAGGAAATGGCCACCCTACCAGTGGGGCATCACATTGAAATTAGGCATAATGTTTTAATTCCACAATAGGAGATATGTTATGTTTGTTACCTAACAGTTTTGGTGTAAAAAGCCTGCATATATCGGTATCAGGTGATATCGGTATCGGAAATTGAGAGTTGGACAATATCGGAATATCGGATATCGGCAGAAAAGCCAATATCGAGCATCCCTACCAAAATCCCATTCAAAAAAACTACTGATACCCTGACCATGATACTGGTGTTTAGGAAAGGGATCATTAGATGAAAAGTTGCAAATAAGTTCCTCATTTATTTGCAATTTTTCTGTGCTAGACTTTCATCCCGCAAAATGTATTATTGCAAGTTAGACAGTGTGTCGGAGTGCTAATGTATTCCAAGAATCCCAGGGTTGAGGAGACTGGATTAGTTCCTGGATTTATATTCACATTTGCTAATAAGCACTAAATACAGCTGAAATCGATGGAAATAGAAAACTGTTGGACAGACTGTGACCTGATGTTGTGATATGAAAAGTCAGGATCACCAAAGCCATTAGGATTCTCCTTCTGGTAACAATGACTATAACAAATTTTGTCCCAATTCATTCAGTAATTGTCAAAATTAAATCCCTGAATCACCAAAGTCTTTAGAATTCTACATCCAAGGTTTGTACAAAATGTCCTTGGAATCCATCCAGTGTTTGTTGAAATATTTCAGTCTGGACCAAAGTGGAGGACCAACCAACATTACTGTCCAGCATCACTGGAGATTGTTTGTGCGCCTTAACCTCACTTCACCTCTCATTCTGATAACACATCTGGTAGAAATGATTCCCTCCTAGCTCTGAGCAGCCTGCTTGAACCAGCGTGATTGAACCATGAAAGGCTGGTGTCAGTCGTCCCACTAATAGAGCGCCTGTGAGGCAAACAGCTGTCAGGGATGACTGAATTCTGCTTCGTCACGTGGCAGACGGGAGCTAAAGAGACCCCATTATGTCTTATGAGAGGGATCCACAAAGCAGCTTTCTCCACTGCAACATCAGGGGGAGATGGAGCGGCATGCATGGAGAGGAGGGAGGAGAGAGATGGAGACCAACATATAGAGACTGAGAGGGAGGAGAGGGATGGAGTCAGAGAAAGGAGGAGAAACCTGACCTACTTCTCCTTGGCTTATTTATATGCTGAGGACAACATAGTGAACCAACCAGAAGCCTGGAAGCTGGCATAGCAACAACAGTCAGAAAAACCCTAGTCTGAAAATCAATACAATACAAACACTTACTGCTAGGTAGTGAATTTATAAGAAGAAAAAATAAAATCAGAAAAATCTACAACCCTGCCTCCTAAAATGTAATAATAATCATTTTCATTCATATTGGACAAATCTGCCAAAAGTCCACTGTCAACATTTTGTTATATTTAACTTTCCTACAATCTCTGAAATCTGTCCACTAAAGCACAATTACTAACCACTTTTTTGAGCTCATATTATAATAAAAAACACTAAAAGTAACACTGAAACTAATAAAAACTAAACTAAAACTGAACATTTTAAACAATAAAAACTAAACTGAAATGAGAAAATCCAATCTGGAAACTAAACTGAAACTAAACTGAACTGAAAAAAAACCTACTGTTGGAGCTGCTGATAAAGATGAAGAGGTAGTTCCAGATTTCCTAGACATCATTGTAAAAGTAACATAGGAAATAAAGGGAGAAGTAGATGTGAAGTGTACATTTCTTAGGACAGCTTACATTTAAATGCACGCATACTATAGGGAGACGCCACCGCAGTAATGGTGACTTCTTTACTTCCGGTACTTCCCTGGATTTGTGTATACCTTCTGTGCAAACGGCACACATCCTGAATTGGGAAAAGAGAGTGTAACAAAGGCAGTAATGAAGTTTCCCCCAGAATATTTGATATGTGGTAAATCAAATTAGTGGTACATATAGTATGTAGCTTGTAGGAGACAGGATTGAAAATGATCAGTTACATTGGAGTCTCTACCTCTACAAAGCAGCAGTCCAGTCATTATGATGAGTGGTTTTGGATCATAGTTCTCTATGGCCCAGCCTTTATGATTACTGGTTTAGCTGAAAGTACTAATGTACAACTATATGTCTATATGCCTTTTATTGAATATGCCAGGCTCCTCAGTGCATCAGTTGTGCTATAATGACCTCGAAGAGTAGATGTTTGAGAAAAGTGCTGTGTCAGCAAGATGCCACTGCACTAAGCTTATCTACTGTCTGCCAAGACATTAAGACTATAGCAATCATGGGAGATATCTCATCCTAAAAGGAAAGAAAATAGTAACAGTGACAATAAATGTTTATCTTACAACGTGCCCCATGTATCATACATCTCTACTGTACTGACAAATATGTCATCTGTTCTGGTAAATAAAGGGATCTGACTTGCGTGTATTTGCTGCTCAAACGTTAGACCTTTACACACAAACGACAAAAAAATATTCAAGGACAATATGATGTGATCTGACTAAAGCAAACACGATTCACTTAAGGCCACAACGTACAGGAAAACACTGGTTCTAGCAGCAGTAGGACCTGATCTTCTTTCGCCCCATTCATAGAAACGCATTAGGTACTTAAGGCCTGATTGAAACAGCATTAGTGGCCATTGTGCATTACAGAATAAGAACACTTTAAACGCTCAAGTCCTGTTTCAGACAAGCAGGGTGAGTAGCTAGAGCTCTTTAGCATCTTGGCAGGGAAATGATGAAAGCACACATGTGCATCCAGGTACTTGACACACTGTGCGTGTGTGTCGCATGGACCAGAGAGCTGAGATAAGACAACTACTAAACAAGCCATAACTGGGACACACTGAATTATGCATCAATATCCAGATAGCTTAGCTGGAGCAGTGACTTGATTACCTGTCATATATCATTTATCTGCAGTATGTGACATGCTGTACTGTAAACTCCACACATAAAGACACTCTGCACAGGTTTAGAAGCATACACTACAAGTGTGGGTAAGGTAAAGATTATGGTTATGAGTACTTCATTAAATTAAAGTAACTGACTGTTTTCTGACCTGGAAATGATCATCATGAGCCAGTTTCTGACTGGAACAGATGCAAACATAGTGCTGAGGTATTTGATGAACCACAGGGCATCTAAAGGCACTTAAAAATGTGTTCAATTTAACAGTATAAGTGTTTTATTTTCTTAAATTACATGTCACATGTCCAACCCTACCGACAGAAAATGACATTCATATTTGACCATTTTGCTAAATCTAGGATTACAACATTTTTGAATTTCTGTGCTATCTGCACATGGCAACTACAGTATGGTCACTGTTAGGGAAAGATTGTGGTTATGAAAAATAACTTAGTTAAGGTATCTTCTGGGTTAGGCAACTAAAACACTTGGTTATGGTTAGGGAGAAACCTAAGCCTAACCTCACATCTCAAAAATCAACAACATCTTCTGACCAAACTCTACCTTATCATAAAGCAAAACGCTAATATCCTTTTTAAAACTTCCTGTGTCTCCCAGTGACACCAAGATTGTCATAATTCTAGTATACCCCAGCAAAGACGGCTCAATGAACTGCACTGTTCAGGCATTACTGCATTTACTCCCCCATCTAGAGTGTCTGCTAGTGAGGTTTGAAGAAACTCACCCTGTTAAAGCGCTTGGCCTGGAAGAGGTGTCCGTTGACTCGGTAGAGTTTCCTCCATCTTCTGGCCCCGCGGCGATAGATCGATTCTAGGAGAGAGAGGAAACAGTTGTAGAGAAGGAGCATGGTGAGCAACTAATGGGGAGGGGGATGGAGGTCTGCTAACTAGAGGGGAGAAAGATGGAAAGGAGAGGAAGAGATGGAGTGATAGAAAAGAGTGAAGCTGAGGTACAGGTCCTGAGGAGCTTCCCTCGTGTGAAGTCTGAGTTCAAGTGAGGGGAAGACAACCATCGGGTTTCTCTATGATACGCATGCCCCCCACACACACACACACACACACACACACACACACACACACACACACACACACACACACACACACACACACACACACACACACTGCCTCCCTCACTCTCCACTCCCTCCCTCACCAGTCTACTCACTTCTTTCACCCTCTCCTTTCATCTTCCTCTCTCCCTGCTTCTTCCTCCATCCCTCCTTTTCTTTTACTCCTGGTGATGAATGGACTTATTAGTGCTCCATAATGCCTAGTATTCAGATGAGACCATGAAGGTGTAACTATTTATAATAGGATCATGTCGTCAGCTATTAATACACTTCAGGGCGTAAACATTTGGCTAGCAGTGTGCTGAAACCGGGAGTGTCTGTCCTCATATCAAAATGATCAGAAAAGAATCTACACTCGAAAAAAAAAGCCAAAAGGTTGGCTGGGATTCATCAATATTTTGACCTGCTGAAAGAGACCTATCAAGGGTCCAGGTTCTTTTATTTCTCATTCTGCACAATGAAATGTAAGTTGTAGTCCCTTCATGCTACACATGAAAATTAATTTATGGTGGAGTGCGCAGGATGTCTCACAGCCTGAGGAAAGAAGCTGCACTGTATCTGGTGGTACGGCAGCAGATACTTCTGTATCTCTTGCCAGACAGCAGCATATGGCGTATGTAGACAGCTCATTCTAAGGTAACAAAAACACAATGAGTCCTATATCAATGTGAATGAAAACATACCTATGAATATTATTTTCCATTTGACAATATATCCTACACACAGGATCCTTATGTTTACTTAAGAAATGTCAGACACATTATTCATCTTTATCAGGGATGTAATTGTAATTCAATATGGCAATAGTTTTATTTCATAATACTTTAGATTTAGATGATGATGATAATAATAAGAATAAAACCTGACAGTTTCGACTGACAGTCAAACATGTTGATCCCCAAAACTGTGAATGGGTGAAAAGCGCTAAATGAAAACCAGAGCTGTTTGCTCAGGTCAGCCAATGCATTCTTTGTAAAGGGGTTGTTTGGTTTTGCCAAAGTAAAGGTGTACACACTCCATACTGCACTTCACTGCACTGTCAACATTTCTCCACTGATCACTTTATTGCCAGGGTCGAAAAATACTAGAACAACATTTGTGGAACAAATTCTCTGCTTGTTTTTAGAGTCAGCAGCCACACAAAGGGTGAATGTGGTTCTGTTTGTGTTGGTGCTCTGTATAATCTGGTGTTTTCTTTGGATGTAATGTAGGTTTTAAGAAATGCCCAATCAGGGTGACCACAAGTTTACAAAGGCCTTTGGCTAAGGTTTGAATCCTGAATTACAAGCAGATTCTCAGCAGTGAGGATCAGAGGAAGCACAGTCTGCACAGTCTAGGAATTCTAATTTGTTGTTATTCATCTCCTCCTTCGAGAAAACTAATGTTTTCAACCACTGAGCTGATATGATCGGATAAGTGGCTTGTATATTCTCACCACATACATGTACTCCATTTATGATTCATGAGGGATATGGTGAATCTATGTAGAAGCCAAGATTTTGCAGGTCTTATGTTGCATTTTTAACATTTGAGCTACCAAATGTGACAGTCACAAAATTTAAGGACAACATGTTATGTCATTTTAAAGCTAATTAATGCATTATTTAGCAATATTTCTGTCGGCATAATCTAATGTTTACTCAAATCACATTTTTAATGTCTGAATTCTATATCATCAAATGAGTACAGCTAAACAGCCAGTGATATTTAACTAGAAGTTCAACCAAACATCCAGCGCCCATCACAAAGGGTATAATGAGCACAATTACAATTTGCATAACCATCCTGCTGTTGTTCATATTGCTTAGTCATGGTCCAATCCTATCCTAGTGTGCAGATGAGATCAGCATATGAAATGATCACTCAGCAAGTGAGTAATAAGTGATTACTATGGGGAGTTATTATAGGCAACCTTATATTTCTATTAGCAGCAGGAAATTCTGATTTCAGGGCATTCCATTAGACCAAGCTTAAAAAAGAAAACGTTTTAATTTGATGCGTTATCACACAGCAAGCAGTTGTGGACATTAAAGTTGAGTAAGTCGTTACGACAACCACAGTTAGACACATCAATGGATTTGTCGACGTGTGACCAATTGGACATGGTGCAACCATTGTCCACCACTAATATGATGCCTATGATAAGGCTTGATAAGAAATTTACTATCGAACTGTGTTTTCTTCAGAGGAAGCTCTTAAACTGAACAGATTAACATGAGACATTTGTCCACAGACAATAATAGCTAGTTGAATTATTGTTATTATTTTGTCTCAAAGCTTAGCTGTCCCGTTTTCTCAGGGCTGTTATATTGGAAACCTGCAAGTAACTTACAAATAATGGTCAGAACCACTGACAGTATATCATCTGTGGACAGAGCTTCCAGGTCTGTGTAATGAAGACAATATGCAATGACCAGCAGAGGGCAGCTCCATGGGCTGCATAAAGAAGCTGATAGTATTGAGCCTTATGGAAAAATGAGCTGACTTCTCACTTGATTTATGAGCTCAGTAAACAGTTTCCTAATGAGTTTATGGTCTCAATCTCTAGTTTCAGTCTTCTTCCATACAGCATGATGTTCATTTAGTAAATGATGGTCCCATTTAGAGTAAAATAGACCATAAAGCAGGGTATGCTTTAGGGCGTGGCGACCTTGTGATTGACAGGTCATTCTCAGTGAGTTCATCCAGCTCGAATATGAATCAAGATTCTGTTACTGCATTGACTATTTCTCATGTCAAATCTTTTTAGAAACGTTTTAGTGTAATGTTTATCTAGAATACGAGAATGTGTATGACCAGGTCAGCTAACATTGTTTCCTGCACTGCTACGTCACCACTGCTCTCTCCAAAAAGCCATCTTGTGATGCCCATGATGCCAAACTCTGGGCTTCAACGCTGTACTCTGATATCACAATAGGTTAACAACAATGCAGAGATGGAGATATCATATTTGTCCAAAGATTTCCAAAAATGCTATCACAATGAGACTCAATAGCCTCTGTCATTAGACTCTCTCTGCCTGGTAAATGCCCACATGTTTCAAACTCCATGCACCAAGTCAAGCTGAGATAACTGATGACACCATCATCTCTGATTTTACAGTTCCTTTACAGGCTGAAAAGTATGCAGAAGTGACACGTACAGAAGTGCCCCTTTAAAGGGCATAGCAACACTTTATGCAATAATTATCAGCCAGTTTGCATATGTTGTCTTTTGCTGTTTGCACAGCAACACAAAATCACCTGCAACAACAGCATGAAGTGAACTGGTTGGCTGAACCACATCAGGCGTTGCCCTCCTGACACTAATTATTCACTAGCTGCTCTCTCAGTGCCTCCCCATGTCTGTACGGGTTTTCCAGTCTGGTTGGTTGCTCCAGTGATGGGTGCGGCTGCAATATCCTCCTCCATTCATTTTTTGCCTCTGTTGCTATGGTAGCCCACAGCCCACCATATACCAGCTATTATTAGTTAGCTATGAGGATGTCAGGATGTCATTGTCTGCAAATAAAAGTGAATTTTAACAACAAATCACCCCCCCTCTCCTTTTCCAGTAAATGATTCTACCATTGTGCAGAATCAGGTCCAACATTCTGTAGACCAATGGGTACAGAGCTGCGTTTAAATTTTCATGCCCTGGGGTAAACTCTTGTTCCAGATGGTTTAAACAAGGCGGACTCACTTAGTCTAATGTTAAAGCTCAGAATCTGTTCTTTGTCTATCACAATGCTTGGCTTTGTCTACAATGTGCAATACTGACTATATAGAGCTTTTTTGGCAATACTGATTAGCAGATTGAGTTCTGTCCCAGCCAAAATATAAGTTGTGCTCATCTCTGCATGCAAACAAGCTTTCAGAGAGAGGGATATAGGTACCAAACACAGGGTGCATGAGGTACTGACTGAGGATTAAAGGGTGACACTTAGCAAAACTCAGCATTGCCATAGAGGCCTCTGCTGTATTGAATGTACAATCCTTTTTTGCATTGTGATGAATGTTTTTTGTGATTCTAGTATCTCTCTCTCTTTCTGAGTTGAGCAGAAGAGATCAGAGTGGAAGCGAGCAGATGGGAGCCCCTGCTCTTTGGGGTCTCGTCTGTGAATCCCCTCTAATCCTGTTAACCCAAGGCCTCTAAAGGAAAGCGCCGCCTGCCTTGGAGAATCACTGTGGTGTGTTTCCATAGTTACCCAGTATTTTTTCCCCTGTGCCCGCACTGCACTAGTGGGTGAGTGAGTGAGTTGGGGGCGGGGGGAGGAAGGTGAACCTACACATCATGTTACACTCTTCAGTGCCCATGTCAGATGCTAAATACAGTGTATGTGAATAAATAATTAATTGCAACAGATGTTTTTACAAAGTGGTAAATTGCAGCACTTAGCTCGGTGTCTTTAATTAGAGTGTTGATGAATAGATGAGTGGTTACACAGAATAAGTTTAAATACATTGGTAAATGTTTTCCTCTTAAATGTGCATTCGGCTGTCAAACAGACTCAGTCTGAGTTCAAATGGTGAATATTCCAATAATTCCAATTTTTCCAGCTTTCCATTACTTCCAACACTGCTGCCACAACCCGCTTCTGCAGATTCATTCTCCGCAACATCAGGAGGATACGTCTATTCCTCATCAAGAAGGCAGCGCAGGTTCTGGTCCAGGTTCTTGTCATCTCATGCCCGGCTGGTGTTCCTACATATGCCATCTGACCCCTACAGCTCATCCAGAATGCAGCCCGGCTGGGCTTTAACCTACTAACTAACCTAAGTTCTTCGACACTACACCGCTCCTCCACACTCTGCACTGGCTGCTCCAATCCGATATAAGACACTGGTACTTCACATCTGCCTACCGTGCTGTGATTGGCTCAGGCAGACTGAAAACTCACCATGACATGACATTTATTGCTACTCTTTTGGACTGCTGCTGTTCAGTTGGTGGAGCATTGTCTTGCTACCAGTGCTGCTGTCTGAGCAGACTGGATTTTGGAAAAGGTCTAATTAATCTCAGGACGATGAGCTACAGCTACAGACACCGTTGGTCGCCTTCCATGGAGATGAAACATGTTGAACTGCTACAGTAGCCTAGAATGGACAAACTGAACACTGGCTCTTGATATGGCTGTTCACTTTTTTGGCGCATTTCACGACCACCATAGCTTCTCCTGAGCGCTTGGAAGACGAGGGTGAAGCAAAGTAGTTGCAATATGCAACTATACCATTAGAAGCCACTAAATCCTACACACTGGTTCTAAATTTGGATCTCTAAAAGAAAACAGTGAAAAACAGAAAATGGCTCAATTTTTATCAATTGTTAAAATCTGCATGTCAAACATGCTCTATACTGGTCACTAGGGGTGTAACGATTCACCAAATCTGATATCTGATATTACATTAAGCGGATACGGCAGAAATCTTACATTACGGAGCGTCAGTGAACGCACCACTGCAGATGTCACTCACTAACGTTAGTTTAGGTTTGGACCCACATGCGGCGCACTTTTTTTTTCAATTTTTTTAATTAAATTTTATTTGTATAGCGCCAATTCATAACAGAAGTTATCTCAGGACACTTTTCAAATAGAGCAGGTCTAGACCGAACTCTTTAAAACATTAATTACAGAGACCCAACAGTACCACCATGAGCAAGACCTTGGCGACAAGGGCAAGGAAAAACTGCCTGTTAAAAGGCAGAAACTTAGGACAGATCCTTCGGCTCTAGGTGGGTGGTCGTCTGTCTCGACCAGTTGGGGTGAGAGAGAGAGAGAGAGAGAGAGAGAGAGACAGACAGACAGACAGACAGACAGACAGACAGTCTGAAAACTGAATCACGGGTGAGTTTATGAAACGGACTGCTGATGGAGAAAGTCAGCAGAGACACACACAGGGAGAGAGAGACAGAAAGAGGCAGAGCAAGCGGGCGTGTTTGCCGTGAGTGACCAGAGGTCCAGGCTAGGTGTGTGTGCTGTGTGTGAGTATGGGGAGAAGAGAAAGGGAGCAGATTAAAGTAGTAAATAAACACTAAAATAAGGTGGAAAATGACCTAGAATAACCTACTGTCAATACAAATACGATATAGGCGTACACCGCTACCACCCCACTGTCTTAACGAGAGCTCAACAGTCCAGGGAGCGAGTGTGTTGCAGTTCTGTCTCTCGGATCTGCGACACGAGACCGTGGACTTTTGTGTCGCAATTTCGGTCTTGGTTTCAGAATCGTTACAGCCCTACTGGTCACATTGAGTCTTTTATCTTGAATAAAAGTGCATTCATAACCCTAACCTAGCAACAGTTGAAAGTAAAGCATTCAGAATGATGATTGACTGATTGAATTTCTGCATCTTCTAGTCTTTTATGTGAAGCCTGAGCTAAAGCAGGCTTCACATTTACTACAAAGAACTCTTGCTACAAAGAACAAAACAAGTTTTAAATAACAACAACAGCCTGACTTGGCTGATGGCCGCAGGTATACCAGGAGCACATCTTTAGATGAGGTCGCCATGTGTCTGTGAAGTGTAAAATTCACACACCGAATTAGATTAAAGTGAGGAAGAGTGTTGCCGTAGGGATGTGGCAGATTCATATAGAGCCAAACGATGCAGGAAATAGAAATATGAGCACCAGTGAACCAAGGATGATTTCATGATGACCGGTAATTTCTATTCAAAGTCAGTTCCTGCTGTCCCGCTGTGACTTGTCATGATATTGTAAATATTGTCACGACACTGACCCAAAAATAGGTCAATGTCAACCACAACTAAAGATAAATTCACCTGTGGGATTTCCCAGCCTCATCCATTCTTTCATGTTTCACCCATAATAATCAGATTATAAATCCCAGCACAGACAATGACACCCTATTTAATCCCCTCTGGTTATAGCAGATGTTATTGCTTATTGCATCCAATTAAAAAAAAATGTCTGGATCGGGAGGGGGTTGGATCAGTTCTTGTTTATATCTTGCTAGGACAATCCTCGCTGCCTGAAGGTGACGCCAAACCAGAAACACAGCTGCCTCAGACATGTGCATGCAACACACCACTTGCACTTGACTAGCAGACCTTCAAAGAGCTGACCTATTACAAAATCCCCCTCTGGAGAACGATGAGTGTTGCATTGCCCCATTTTCCTGCAGAGGTGCCAGGATGAGAGTAAGAAAGACGCAGACTGAAGGAAAAAAGCAGACAAGTCAAACAGTTTCTCAGATCGTGAATCAAAGGACAATACTACACCTCCAGATGCAAAGGCCAATGCGCAGAGTCCTGCCATTTTGTCAGTGGAAGGTGGAAAGAAGAGTAGACGGCCTGCTGGTGTTACACTGTAGCTGATGTGGAGAGTCGTTTTGTAGGAGAACAGGGTGGTACTACCAAATCTCTCCAGGACAGGACATTTATGAGGGCTTGACTCATTTCCAGACATTGTTCCTCTCACTGGCAGGAAAGTAGTAGCACAAGTTGCTACCAACAACACCCGCCCCTCCCTCAAATTCCCTACAAAAAAAATAAAAAATGCACAAGGCCCACAGGGCCTCAAGACTGGGGATACAATGTACTGTATGTTTTCACAGAGTTTGGGAGGAATCAGCAGCACTCAGCAGAGTGCGACTGCATGTATTCATCAATGAAGGAACTACCCATGTTCCTATGAGTGTATAAGAAACTTTTGCAAATGCCAAGTGATCTTCGGACTCACTGTTCCTGCTGCCAATAGTTAAGGGACGTTATATACAGTGAAGCAGAGAAGGTTATTATAGGCTTCCACTTCTGAGTCTGAGAGGGATCAATGAAACAGCCCTGAGGCTTCTTTAGACACAATTAGACCTCTGTGATAGGGCATGCTCAATAGTGGGACAGTTAACTCTGTTGGTTTGACTTTTAATTAAGGAAATTACAAAAGACAACCAAGTGAAAAGTTTGCATAGCAGAAATTTGATCCGGATTTAGGACTCATGTAAAGCCTTGTAAAGACTATAGGGGTTTTCTGGGTTAGAGTTAGAATAGGAGATAGATATGTGGGTTCTTCTGCACTGCCGAGTCGGTGTCACCTGCTGATGAGTTAGCCGTTCTAGGTGACAATACGGCAAAAGATTCATCCCCGTGTTACCCCAGCATCCATAACAGACCACTGAGAGCTGCGATGTAGATGAGAACACAAACTGTTACAAGCTTGGCAACCCATGGAACTATTTCTGTCCCTACAGTGGGCACTAATACACGTACAATTCGTTCTCATTGTATTTGTGTACTAGTGCATTTCACATTCCCCCTGACAGCATGATGCTTCTCCTCCCAGAAGTCATTTGGCAATAGATACTATAAACACACAATGTATTTTATATTTCAATATTAGATCATTCTGTTTACTGTTGAAAGTGAACTAACAAAGACCAGAGGATAACAAAATAAACCACTGACTGTTTTATGCTTTTTTTCACATATATATGATATATATTTACATATAAACAGTATATCTATATATGAAAAAAAAACATAAAACAGTCTGAAAGTAGAAAGGAGTGTGGGTAATGTGAGTGTGGGCTTTGAGGTTGGCGTGTGGGGTAAGGTGTCAGTGGTTTATTTAATGGCCAGCCAGAAAAGTGTTAACATTATGATTTCACAGTGAAGCTGACTTTTGACTTTTTGGACAGAAAATGGTATCACTTCATTTAGTTTTCTTCACAGAAAGAAATGCTGAGATGTATGCCAACAATACATTTATTAAAGAAAGTGTCCTTACGCCCCTTAAGAATCAGGAAGGCCTTGTCACCCCCTGTGGGGGTCAGGACACCCAGGTTGGGAACCACTGCTCTACTGTTTATTTATTATTTATAATAAATATAATTATAGCATAATAATTGCACCCTACATAATATCTAACTTTGTAGTTTAACTGTTTATAAGCAAGTATTAAAGCAACATCTCCCTTAACATACTGTATGTTTGGGTACTTTAAACACTGCCTTAAACAACAAGAACATTCAGACACCTATATAAAATCAAACCTCAGTGTTTACATAGTACGGATTTCTTAATATTGTCACTGCCCTCCTGGCTCTCTTTGAATACTGCTGTTTACTAAGCAGTTCTCTTTTGCCACAGCCCACACTCTTTAAATACCTATAGAGGCAGAACATTGTTCTGTTGGTCTGGGTTCTTTGTGGTGCTGTAAAGAGCTCGTGTTGAACCTGGTTTTTAGGTGCAAGCAGGAAGGCAGGACTTTTTCTGAAGTAGACTTCGAGCACGGTGTGACCTGCACATGAAATATTTAGGTGCATACAGCAAAGAGAATCTAGGGCATAGTTTTTGGGTGATTACACTTTGCAAACACAGGCAGTTATGGAAGCTGTATTAAAAGTTAATAACAATACTTAAAGGATTCTCCATCATTTGAATGCCAACTAACAAGCGGTACACAAATGGAAATCCTAACCGAAGCATATCCAATTTAACTCCATCTGTTGTGTGTGCGTGTATGTGTGTTCTGACAGGCCTGTGTTAGGGTCACTGATTGATCATGTCCTAAATTACCTTGCGTTTTAGTTTAACAGCCTGGTGCTGGCCGAATGCTACAGGCAGAAAGCAGCTATTTCCATTTCAGCTCATCTTCTCTGAACACACACACACACACACACACACACACACACACACACACACACACACACACACACACACACACACACACACACACACACACACACAATAAAAGCTGTGCATTGATTTGGGAAAGCCGGTCTCATCAGAGTGGTTATATAATCAGCTGGATCATCTATGGAACAGCTGCAGTTATCAAAGAAACCATGCTCCCTCTCATGTCTGGATGTTTCCACATTTTTTGCTACAAATGTTTACTCAGGAAACATTCTCTCGGGAATTCAATCAGACCACTAACAATTTCAAGGATATTGTGACCTGTCACAACTTTTAAACTTTGAAAGAGAATCTAAGCATTGCCACTACATGACATATTAAGAACATTGTTAACGTAGGTAGTTTCTGAGAAACGTGACAAAGCCCCCGTGCTTTTCCAGTTTCAGAAAGAAAGACCGAAGAGAGCACATCGAGGTCATCCAATAAAACCCGGGAAAAGGAAGACCTACCAATCATCCATGTCCATGCCAGATTGAGATGAGAGAGGAGAAAATTGTGCGATGACTATGCAAGGTCAGTCTTTTTTTGGTTGTTCATTTATCTGGCTGAATGTGGTGATGTAATACCTCTTTTGTCTGTCCATCTCATATCAGACTGACAACTGGATTGGTTACTGTGATTGAAAATCAACCTGATATAAAGACTAGAAATACTCAGGGTCCAAGAAAGAAATGATTGTGTTTAATGCTACCAGAACAGTGGAATCACAGCCCTCAGTTTACAGAACTGATACAATATCACAAAACAATAACACTATACAACATCTTTCAATATTTTCTTACACCCCCTAGTAAGTCATTTTGGTATTTCTACTTAAACTTACTAAAAGGAGTTTTTAACTGTTTATGAAACAATTTAATACTGATGCCTCTATATGATCTACATTCTTTTGTTGATTTTGGCACACGCTGCTATGTATTTTCATAATTTTCATTTTGAAAGAGCAACAGCCAATGGTGTAACTTCATCACTTAGTAGGTCAGGGACTTCTCTGTTTATAGGGATGGCCCCGCTTTGCTGCAATCTAGACAAAAAACTGTAGGTACACTATCAAGTGTTAAATCATTTAAATAACTCATTAGCAGTAATAAACAATATGTAGAGTGTATGTCCTAGTCAAGTGCTGCTTTAGACTGCTGGAAATGGATAACAAAAGCCACACCATCCTTAAATCAACATACAGAGGCAGATATACTGAGTCTAACATTGTTACTAGTCACTTCCCCAAGGAGACAGATAGACTGGGGGTTTTAAATAGGTTACATAGATCCCAATCCGCAGCTCCCATGGTACTGGGAAAAACCAAGAGGCACAAGTTGTCAGGGCTGACAGTGTGCAGCTGACAGAGGAGAGCCTCACATGCTCCCAGCAAGGAAAAACAGGGGATATTCAATTTAGATGCAGCAGATGATGCGAGGATGAAAGACACACTCTGTTTAACAGTTACTGTGGAGTCTAACCGACCTTGTGGAAAATGGATCTAGTTCATGCTGTGTTTGCGTTTAAGCCATAGGATGCATGCAACAAAACAGCAAATTCCATGTATTTCTGCTTAATTAGTATTAAAAAGGAGAAACACATTGCATTAAAGTAACCCATCTCCTCCACTGGGTGAATACCAATGATGTCATCGCTGGGTAAAGGGCAAACCGGCCCACCTCAACTCAGTTCATGCTACCTTTCTAGTGAGCCTGACATGCTCTGTGGCTGACTGTCCCTGACGCTGTCTGAATCCCAGTGACGGAATCATCCGCGCTGACCCCAGATCCCCCTACCTTTGACTCGAAGGTAGAAGAGCAGTGTGAGCAGCATCCCTCCTGCTGAACGTTACCGCTCCCTTGCCGTCACACCTCGGATCTCATGGTGGTCTCCTGCGCCTCCTCCGCTACTACTCTCCTCATCCTGCCTTCCTCCTCCTCCTCTTGCTCTCGCCGAACAGCCTCGCTCGTGTCTCTGTGTCGCTCTCTCTTCCCTCCCCTCCCGCCTTATTTGCTTTCACTCCCCTCCAGGCTGTTTCTCTTCATCTTCCTTTGACATTCAACACACACCTCAAGTTGTATTCATCAGATGAGCTGTATATGTAAACATGCACAAATTCTTCCTGTGTTTGAGCATTAAATGTTCCTCGCTGAGCAGGGATCGTACCCCATGATTGAGGCTTTTCACAGTGCATTTGCAATTGCACCATTTTGCACACAAGATGGCAGAATAAGCTCTGAATCCAACAGCAACATCCTCTGCACACAACAAATTTGAACCTATATTTAAACCTTGTGGACTATTTTTAGTGGCTGTGCTGTGCCTATTGGAGCATCCTAGATGACAGGTACACTTTCCCAGAGACCCATCCCTGGATGTATTTATAGCACTCTTTTCATGGGAATACTGAGAGCTCTGCTACTGTGCAACACCTGCAGACAGTATATGGCAGTTCATTTTATGCTGTCCTATATAAAGCAGAGGTACTGTATTGTATATATTGGATTTAATTTGGGTTTCAGGATACAGAATTATTTTTTAAGAATTGTTTGTCTGTGTATGTGTAGTGGACACACATAATAACTTAGGCTAGGTTGGACCAACACTGATTATGGGATTAAGTCTTAAAAAAGTTTAAAGGACCAGGATTTAGTGGCATCTAGCAGTGTATCTGCACATCGCAACTCCCTCACTCCACCCTCCACTTGCAAATGCAAAGGAGAACTACAGTGGCCGCGGATGGCGTGAAAATGCAAACTAGAGCCAGTTTTCGGTTTGTCCCTTCTGGGCTACTGTTTAACATGGCGGACTCCGTATGAAATGCTCATTCTAAGGTAACACAAACAACAGATTCCTATTTTCATATAATTATACATTGATGAAAACATACTTATGAATATTATATTCCATTTCCGACAACAGATGCTCCTAAATGTTACACACTGGACCTTTAAATGAAGGTTTACCTATAACACCTGTTGTGACCTGTTCACAACTTTACCTTGTTTACTACTTAAACCTGGATCCACCAAATGACTTACTTTTGAGTCTAAACTATTGACTACCTGATTGCTGAAATCCTGTATCTGATGTGCATTTTGCTTTTTGTGTTTTTACATCTATGTACTTTCATTCTAATTATCCTACTGATTCTCAAATTAACTTTAAAACATTTTGATGAATTTATTCATCATACAGGTGTCCTGATTGGCCAGCAGTTTAAGATGAACATAGCATGATATAACTGTGGTATCCATTATTTGATTTTATCGCACCAACCTTCTCCCTAACCTAATGTTTCCTGTATCTACAGTCAATTATCCAATGTACAACTGCCAGGAAAAATGAACGTAATAACAAATGGCAGATTATTATACATTTAGTGATTCAGGTGTTAAAAGCAAACAAACAACAACATAAAGGTTCAACCTAGTTCAGTGTTCCACTGATGTTACAACTTACTGACACAGATGTGTGTGTGTTGGTGGATCTTGAACCCCTCAATAAATCAGCAATATTAGCGTATTGTAGATATATTGTATCAGTTTGTATTTGTAATATTAGGTTTAGAGCTGTTGCGATAACTACAATAATGAAATATCGTGCTACCATTTGAAGCGTTCAGTATTTGAGACGGGAAAGCTGCCCAGCTAGGCAGACTCAACACAGCAGAAACAGTCTGAAATGCAGTGCCACTCAGTATCACACCCCAGGATTACAATACACGAATCTGGCAATTGGTTTGTGTGTTCCGCCGTCTAGAGGTGCCGCCATTATTGTGGTATCAAGTCGTAGTGACTCTGACAGCTGCTGCCTGCTGAAATTGACAGCAGCATGAGAAGTTGGATTGACGACATTAAGCAGTGGCCTCCAGTTACTGATGAAGGAACTTTATATGGTGGATGGCAACCTCTTCAAATTATACATACATTATTTAGACATTTGTTATGACAACAGCCAGAAATAGAGAATGGATAAAGAGAGAAAAAACAGACCACTTGCATTCAGACGCACATATTGTAGGGAGACACCAGCGCAGTAACAGCGACTTGTTTACTTCCAGTACTTCTCCAGCTTTGTGTAAACCACAGGAGAAAGTCACATAGCCTCTGCCTCACTCTCTCTGGACATACCATCAGCCTTCTAATAGAAAACACTGACTGGTCCGGTAATTATTCCAAGTGGCCAGTGTTTCAGTTAAACGAGTGAGCCTGTTAACTGACGACTTTCAGCTAAATATGTTAAATAACTGGTGACTTTATTTGGCTGAAAGTCTCCAGTTAACACTGTCACAGATGGTCTTAGAAGGTACTGAGATGAAACATTATCCTGTTATACCCCATGCAAAGTAATTTACAAAAACAGAAATAGTGGTAAAGCCGCATACCGCGCTGTTGAGCCGCCCGAAATGACAGCAAGGGAAATGCACGACAGCGTGTCAGGTCAACAAAATAGTTTCTATTAAATAGTTTGTCCACCAGAGAGCAACAAAGTTCATTTTCAATGGTAAAATGTCCTGCTCAATATGAATTGGTCACAATTCTTTAAAAACACAAAGAGATTTGGTTTGATAATCAGATACCAATATGGGCAATCTGACCCAGTATCCATATCAGTATCAGTTTGAAAGATCCAGTATCAGTCAGGCTATATTTATATAAAAAGCACATGAGTGAAACCAGAAGATGCTTCAAAAGAAAAGTTCATGCCTTAGATGAAGGGATGATTAAACCCCAAAAATTCAATCATAAAGACTTTGATTATTTTCGGACAGGCTCACCCAGAGCTCTACCCCTCCCAGCCAAACACAGACTTGGACACATTAATGTCTATCCTTGCCCGGCAGTGTTGCAACACCAAGGAGGTTGTGCAAACATTTTCTGCATTCCTTCACAGTAAGGGTGGAAGGCTATTCTCTAGGCTGGACCCATAGCTTTATCAAGGCAACCTTCAAGACATTTTTCCTTTATCAGCACTGCCAGGAACAGGCAGTGGAAGTAGAGCCACTCGTTCACTCTGAATCAACACTGTGGCTGAAAGCAGTGTAGTGCATTAGAAAACACAGGTTGACTGACTCTAGAGAGGTTCTCCACTGGGAGGAACTGAGTGATTAGAAATGAAGATAACACATTCCCTTTTCTCTGTGTGGCTATTATATTACATTTTACACTAAGTATACACTCGTTTTTTTATCGCTGACTTTATAATCTCAGAAAAAAAGTTTTCTTCTTTGAAATGTACTACTTTAATCTCTGAATATGAATCAGTAATTTTATTTTTTCTTACAATGGCCAAAATCTACCATCCTAATGGAAAGTAGTCCAAAATCGTTTTGGGCAGGGTTTGATTTTGACACTGACATAACACTTGACCTGCAGGTGAGGCCAACCACAACAACTTAAAATGACTGCAAAACCCTGATCATATCATTACATGTAAATGCTGGTAAGTCACATAGCTCTCCAAGTTAGCCAGCTGCTAGCTAACTCACCAACCCCACATTAAGTTCACCCAGTTTATTTAAAAGATACTTGTATACCATCAACTCCTGCCTCACAACTCCCTGCAGGCCATTTCTCTTTTGTGCAGCAATCTGACTGAAATGCTGGAACACAGGCTTTCCTATCAACATCCACAGATATAACATCAGCTGCTTGATATACATACTTTCTCCAGGAAATACACTCAGTAAGGGGGTTATGATTGCTTATGTGAGAGGCAAACCAACTGTACACATAAACTGTCTACAATATGAATATCCCTGAAACAATACACCTTCACTGGATATCAGATGTTTACTGTGTAGCTTGTACAGCTTCACACTCAGCAAACTGAGCCAGAATAAAACCGCACACACACAAAACCACCCACAGTACTACACACACTATGTTGTTTGGCTAAATCCTAATGACCTGACTAAATCGAAGCTTTCCTGATAAATAGCGTTTCAACCTCATTGTCTATGATGGTCTTAACCTTGACAGGCCATTGTACTGTCAGTCTATCTGGTACTGAATTGTGTAAGATTGCAGGGCTTTGTACAAAATGCCCTGACTTCTGAATGAGAAAAACAACAAAGACTAACAAGGTGACCTGGTCAGGCAAAAGGTGCACTGAGCAGAGCAACGTAGACTGAAAGACAGATGCGAGAATATGGAAAACATTGATAAGAGGGAAAGCAAAGTGTGACTGAAAAGAAAGGAGGAGACTGACAGATGAGGGGGGTTGTAGGGTAAGAAAGAGAAGAGCATTAGATAAAAGGTAAACCAGGGGGACGCCTCTGAAATGAGGCCAACAGCTCTGCCACAGACAGTTAGCGGCACTCAAACAAGAGTTGGCTCGATTTAGCAGCTTAGCAGACCTGTCCTTCCGCTCACCACCTAGCCTCACCGAGGCTAGCTCCAGCGACACCATTGCTGTACGGCCGGTTTGTGCCAGCTGAAGTGGTTGCCCAGTGGGAGCATTATGCAAGAGACCAGCCTTTTGTGGATTAGCTTTCTGAACAGATGTGCTCTAGGCTAACGCTATTCACTGCAGAGGTTCAATGGTAGGATATGGCAACCACTCCAAATCCAGCCACACAACAGAATGAGGTCAGCAGCGGAGGTAGAAAAGAGACCAGTGGCTTTAAGGTTGGCTCAATACAAGACTTTTAATTCATTTCATGGAACTAATAACATTCTATTCCTTTATTATTGCAATCAAGCTGCTAGTTGTGAGGAGGTTGAGGATACTTAATCATCTGATAAGTAGTTTTGATATCTGTTATAGTTGGTAACTAAAACTGGATACCAAACCAAATTTTACTTTTTGGTGCAGACCAAAAAAAAGATGTGTTGAAAATGTATTATTTATCAATATTAAAATTCAGGTAATATATACAGTTCTTCTGATTGCTTAAAAATATGGTCTTGATGATCAAAGTCCTTAGAAACATGAAGGTAAGCTGGAGTCCTGGTGATCCAATTCGCCAAGGACACTTTGACAAGAGTGGGCATTGCCTAGCCAAATAATTGCCACTCATTTCACTTCATTCATTCAGCCTGACATTGTTTTCATGTTTTGCAACTTCTGTTTGGGATGGGGTGGTTACTCTGTTTTATATTGCCCTAACCAATCAGTAGCATGTGACATATCCCTTCCCACAATGTCATTTTCTGTGATCACAGAAGCTACAGTAGCAGTTTCTAAAAGCAGTTAACTTAACATTTTTCAAAATTATCCAAGACTGGACAACGGCAAAATTGCAAGACTTGTGAGACCTGAGTGAGGAAAGAGTAGCACTTATTAGGGAGGTATCACGTCCCCTATTTAGTGTATAGTGTATATGTTACCATCAGGCAGAGGGTATAGGGTGCCATCCCTCCCATCCTACAGATCATTTGTGCCTACCAGTGTTGCAGTGCTGAGCAAACTGTGGAACAAAAATAATTGAGCCTGTGTGTGGGAGGATGCTGCACCTTATAATATGTAAAGCACTTGATATGATATGTGGTGAATAGGTCTATAATAACGTGTTCCGTTGTTGTTTGTTGTAGGTGCTGTTTATCTGATGATTGCTCTGTGGCACATGATGAATTTCCGAAAGGACTAATTAATCTACTTTTCTAAGGATAATGTCTTGGATGTAGCTATTTTTCTGATTCTGGCACAGGAAATGACATCCTCACACTGAAAAAAAGTCTGAAACCATGGATATCATCGACTGTTACGGGATCCAAGCTAAGAACCTACAATATCAGCACTTAATAACATGTCTGCAATCCTGACAGGTTGCATTTCACAGTATTCATTAAATCAGTGGCTCCCAGTCTGGGGGTCTTAAACCCCATTACGGGTCGCCGAAGGTTCACAGGGATTCACAATGCCTGATTTTAAGGGGTGTAGGAAAACTTTTCAAATGAATACTGTAGGCCTATATATCTGTGTTTGGTTTTAATTTCTGTGAGGAAAACTATATAAAATTATTTTTGAAATTGAAATTATTATTCAAGGTCTAAACTTTGAAGACCTTGACATAAGCTATAGCCACAGAGCCTCATCCTGCATTAGAAAAAAGTTCAAACAACAAGAGAGCTAATAGAACAAAGACAGGGAAACACTGTATAATTATATAAAAGGTTCGTAAACACATCAGCAAAGTCATCTCTGATCAATATTCACAGGAAATAGTTATAATAAAAATAATTACTAATACTAATTCATCCAAATGGCTTGTTTTACGTTTTACTTCCTGAAGTCATTGTGTTCACTGTTTGGGTTCATTGTACAGTTTATCCATAATTGTTATTCCTTAAATATGAAAATCAATAAAACATGTCAAGTGATAGAAAAGGCATCCTTTAAAGAAAAAGGTAGGAAAGCTCTGCATTTAATCATTAGCTGAGGCACAGTTAATACAGCATTGGTTCCTCTCAGTAAAAGCTAGCAGGTAACCTTGCTGTAAAGGTAATCATTTGTCTGCTTACCAAAGCAACAATTTCAAAGTTCATGTAGCAGCCAGGGGAGATTGGCTTGTTTTTTGTGTTTGCTTGGTATTGAATTATCCAATTCTCATGTCTTTGAAGATTAGTGCTTTGCCCAGATCATATCCCTCTGGTGCGTTAACATGACTGCCTTCCCAACAGCCCCGCAGCGAGTCAGACCTATTTTAGAAGGTAACATGCTTCCTCTCACCCTCTATCTCTGAGTCACTCTCCTTGTTATATGAGGAGAAAAACATCTCTCTTTTAATTTTGCATGAGCCATTCGACTCACTGTAATCTCATAAGCTCTTCCATGAGAGGCCTCTGCAGCACAGGCAACCCCATCAGATGTGTCAGAGAAAAAAAAGGTTATGATATAAATGAATATCAATCCAATGCAATCCATAAAGCCAACCACAACTGAGGGCCGCTGCAGAGGGGCTGCCTTTATATAAAATGCCCCAATTCTCAAAGCTCTAATCATGTTCTTCCTGCAGATTTGGGAAGTGGGGGGTTTCAATCGTCTGTTCTTTAGTAAAACATTTCTTCATCTGAAGGGGTGTTATGACCTAAATTCAAGTCGGCTAAGACAACTGCCATGTCACTTAAAGGTTTAGTTCCAACCCAGTTAGTAAAAATAGGCAGGGAGGAAAAAGCATTGCTCCCAAAAGACTGTTGACTTTGTTGAGTCTGGGCTTTTCCAGAAACTAAGTCACTCTCACAAAAGAAGAATAAGAACAGGTCAGATTCTAATGTGCTGTGAACTCATAACAAGGCAGAGAAATGAAAATAGCTCTCACTGTATAACACGTCTTCTTTCATCATTAGTTCTAAATGCCACCCAACACACTGATCTTCAGTATTGGCATTTATTGACATTCACTAAAGTGTCTTACACTGCATGTACTATTAACTGTATATTTACTCAAATTGGTTTTAGTGGGAGCGTAGCTTAAGTAAAGAGGTTCTACCACCCCTGCACTGTTGATATGGTTTTACAAATTGAAAGTATATACAGTGGACAGAGCTTCTGGGTCTGAAAAGTGAAGCCATCGTGGAAGAGCCTTAAAGCGGCATTCTTTCAGCAGGGGGCGACTCTTATGAGTCTTATGAGAAAATGACCCTAATTCTAACTAGATTAATCACCTTAGTAAACAGTTTCCTAATGCCTTAATGGTCTCAATCAAGTCTTCTTCCAATTATGGCCCCAATTAGCGTTAAATAGACGATAAAGCTGGGTATGCTTTCGCAGCAGCAAATTTTGATGAAATATGATAGTGGCAGATAGTTTTCAGGCACTAAATAATGATTTACTATTCAGTGGCTGCTGAACTGGAACATGTATCTATCAGTGGCTGGTCCAGAGCTACACAGGCACATGAAACTTAGATCAACTAGGCAGCGCTGTTCAATTTTGAATCAAGACTGTTACTGCAACATATTTTAGTGTGCTGTTGTGACCAAGCAGGCCGCCATTTTTCCCAGCTTGATAACAGAGTCAAAACCAAGCACCACCTAACTCGCAAAACATCACCTACCAGCTCTGCTCTAATCCAAATATGATCACTTCTGGCTCCAAAGAACCAATCTAGTGACTGCCAAATGCCAAACTATAAGCTTCAAACCGTCCATAAACCAATGGCTGACATCATGGTGGGTTTACACTTGGATGACATTAGCACTAATATTGTCACCCTGGGAATTGAATACCAAATCATGAACAGGGCTGTTCTTTAAGAAAAATCAATCAAGCATGCATGATTTTTCTGCTGGTGTGTTAAGGGAGCATGACTTATTAGGAGTAAGACGGCAGCATGCAGAGATGTTATAATGACCCTGTCATAAGCTACAAGCTGAGCTGCATTTTTCTGCTAATTCTCTCGTCACATCTAATGATATATGATCCAAAAGAACATGCAATAGGATTAGTATGATATCATATTGATCAGATATTCAAGAGTACACTGTGTACTTAGACTATGAAAAATAAATCTGAAGCAGTGGAAGTTGGCATTCTGTTCTACCTTTAAAGAGCAACCATAGAATGCTTGGAAAGGCCCAGGGGTGTTATTTGTGCTGGAAACTGCCGGAACGAAGTCTGCCATATCTTAGTTCAGCGACTGTCTAACACATCCTCTGGGCACTAAGTAATGTTTTCACTGCCCGCAACACAAAACTGCTGTAGTATTTTTTTGTAGTGTTTCTAATGAATACCCATCACCCAGCAATTATTTAGGCAGGTGCTGACACTTCAGGCTTTAAATATTCACTCTGGCCTCTACCTCTACTCTGGTTTAGAGCAAACAACTGTCATGTTACAGTTTTAAAGCCACTGTGGAACAATTACAGACTTTGCATCCAGCAGCGGTAGTATAAAAGAACACTGGGGCATATTTCTATAAACGACAAATAGATCTGCCATCAGGATTACTTGATTGATGCTACATTAACATTCAAAGGTTCTAATGGCTTGAGGAAGGCGAAGAGCTCTCCAATATCCAAATCCGATCTGTAGAACCACGTTTAGTTCCTTGTTTTAGTTCGATAGCCTTCACATGTACATGTACTGATAAACACAGTAAACGCTACCGGTCCAGCACCAACTGACAGACTAGAAAGTTACATAGTGGCTAGCAGATGGAGTTAAGCATCTACCAGCTAAAGACCAAGATATTTTTCTCAGAGGTTGTTGAGAACTAAACCAAAAATAAAAGAAGACTAAGGCAACTCATTTTTAAATTTTATCAAGAAAATGAAGACGCTGTTCACGTTATTAATCATGGCTGATTGATCTTTGTGGAATAACCTGATGCATATAGTTTTTACACTGCTTGCTGGATTCCCTTTGTGATGTGAATGACAAAACTTGGTTGAGATGGCATAGCCGATGATGCTTTCAGGGAGTAGGTAAGCTAATGCTACATTAGCTAACTTAACATGGCCTGTCAGTCAGGATATACAGGCTGACAGCTGTTTTACAATATGATTGCTACGTTCTCAGTGCTTAATGTCACTCTAACTTGCCATACACTTTTCAACTCCTGTTCCACCATCCTTTCCCCCTGAATAGAGCCATTTCTAACAGATAAGTTGTGTGAGGTTAGATGGTAGAGAGTGAAATCAGCTGCTAGAATCCCAAAGCAGACTGCAGGAACCAAATGTTAGGACTAGAACTTCTAAAGTGGGACAAAGACTCTCAAAACCAGCGGTGGCAACCGTGGCATTAGGGCAGGGACATATTAGGCATATTAGTTTAACTGACAGCTAGCAAGGGTAGCAACATTTAACCAACTAGTCGACTGATTGCGCATATCCCTAGTTTAAGTGGGCAGATGTTAGCTAACATGATAGGAATAACTTCAAAAATGGTGATAAGGAGCTGATTAGTAACCTGTAAGTTAGTTGTGATTGTTTCTATGGTTGAAATTGGCTCTCAGAGACATTCACTGAGTAAGGACGCTGTAGTGGACATGGAGGATTCACTGACCCTCTTTAAGCTTGTTATGTTAGAGGAGAAAGCTTACAGAGAGTGACAGGGAGAACTAGAACGAGACGTGATGAAGTAGACTCAGTCATAGGCCTGTCTGATGAGGAATATCCAGCAGATAAAAAGTTGGAAAGCTCAGAGGATGAGGTGGCACCTGAGGAGACACTGCAAGCTGTCACTGTGCTTTATTCATACTGGGCAAAGAGGCACATGTTTGCTTTGATTCGGCAGCCAGCATCTAACACTGAGAAATCAGCCAACCATTTGTGCTGATGATGTAACTTGTGAGGCAGAGAGATTTATTTTCATTCTTTCTTAATGTCCATCAAAGTATCAAATGTATTCATCTAATAGTCCAAATTATCTTATTTAATTAACCCAAATAAAAATCCTGAAGGCTGCAACGATCATACACACCACAATATGAATATATGACCAACAGACACTTTGTTTTACATTCTTAGAGGCTTATAGCAGTGGGGCTAAGCTTGTTTAGTTCTTCTGAAGGGTAGCATTAGAAAAAAGGTCATGGGGTCACTAAGTGTATCTCCTGGGGAGCCTGAATGTGCAAAACAAATTTCATGGTTATTTGATTCTCTTCCATTAGATTATGCGAAATTTGCGTGAAAAGATGACATTTTGTCCTGAGGGTGGTGTAAGAGAAGAACTTAAAGAACGTCCCAACCAGAGAAGAGTCATCCTCTAGGGAGAGTGAATGTGCTAAGTTAATTTCATGGAAATTAGATTTTGATATTAGTTGTGTACAACTGGAAATTAGGATTCATCCTTTAGGGGTCACAGGAATATCCACAGTAAATTTAATGAAAAAAATCAGCCAATAGTCACAACACACCTTCTGGTATACATACGATATGGCTTTAAAATAATATTGTGTGTTGACAAGGTATTTTTATGTATTGTATGATGAAATAAAAATGGATGCAGCAGGTACAGCAGGTCTTACGGACATTGGACAGCTTCCACCTGATTAATATCCAACTCTAAAGGCATAATGAGTAGGATTGTCCTAAAAAACAATATGGACACGTTAGAAAAGAATCCCTCTCAATCATCACTGAAAGTGTGTGGCTGTGTCTGTATCTGCAGAGGCCCTAGCCTGCCTGTACTTTCTTGTTTTTTTATGTTTGGGACGTTTCTGTGCATCAACCTTTGGGCAGCACGCAGGGTGTGAGGTCAGGACTCTATAAAAACTGTAGCAAGCAGGTCTCCTCTGCTCTCTATCTGTGTCATGGATGTATAAAGAGTAGGTCAGGGTCTGTTTGACCAAAGGCAGGTCTGAGTTACACACATGCAGAGCAGGCCACAGCAGACAGGATGAAGCGTGCTCTGCATTCATACAAATCTGGCAATGTGGCCAATTCTTGCAGGGTTATGGAGGTGTGGCCATGTTTATGTTAACCACTGTTAAAACATCAGAAAATAACAATAACTTCCATGTCACTAAAGTTATTTCTATTCTACTTTAGCTTTGTGTGTGGTCATGACAAGAACATCAGCACATTCTGGTATTGTTAATACTTTAGTATGATGGTGGTTCTACATCATTAAGAGGCGAGAGAGATTTCTGGGGTATCCCAAGGCAATCTGGCAAGTACTTGTTGAGATATCTTGGACCAAAGTGTTGAATGGACAGACAGACACTGCTTTGAAGGATACTGTTTTAGGGCTGCAACGATTCCTCGAGTACCTCGAGTAACTCGATTCCAAAAAATGATCGAGGAATTTCCTCTGCCTCGAAGCCTCGTTTAATTAAATTTAAAACTCACGTTTCACACAAATTCTTTTTAGTGTGACACAATGTGCAACGGCGTTACTAACGGCGTTCTTTTTTCAGTAACGGAGTAATCTAATTAATTACTTTTCCCATCGTTGCAACGCCGTTACCGTTACTGAGAATGTAAAGTGGCGCGTTACTTGCGTTACTACAATGTGGTTGAATGAAGCGCAGCGGTGTCAGGCTTTCTGACAGACACACATCAGCTGCCAGGAGAGGGCAGGGTGGTGATGATGACACCGTTGCAAATGCAATGATGATTGGCTGGGTGGGTGGATGCCCTGCTCACACTGTCTCACTGCACGCTCTAACTACTACTGTAAACACAAGACAGAGACAATGGCGACGAGCGAGCCAGGGAAATTCAAAGGTAGCGATATCAAACTGGAATACCGACACTACTTCTCGCTTACTGAAGTTAAAGGCAAGAATGTTCATGTAACAGGCACTGTGCCCAGGAAAAAAGTCTTTATCCACGTCTGCCTCAAGCAACTCAAATCTTATGAAGCACCTCACAGCAACACATGCTAACACGCCACTTGTTGCTGCTGCTAACCCAACCTCAAGCCCAGATGCAGCTAGCGTGAGCTCCAGTGAAGGAGACGGAGCCACTCCGTTAAAACAAGCAAAGCTTGATTTTTTGGGACATTGTATGTTGTTGAAAACATGCTACCCCTGTCCATTATTTCTATGTATATGGCCGGCTGCAATCTATTGAGTTCAAATAAATAGCAAATGTTCTGAAATACTGTATATAGTGTTGTTATTGTTCATTCAGTTATTATAAACATATTTTACGTTATAGAAGATGTTATAGAATGTAATAGCGTTATAGAACATAAAAAATAACATCAGTTACTAATTACAAATTACTAATAACTAATTACTTTTACAATGTGGTAACTGGAAGAGGAAGAAGGTTTGGGATCATTTTAAATTAAAAATTAAGGACAACATCGTGGTGTGTGTACATTTGGTCAACATTTTTATTTTATTTTTGATACTTAGAAAAAATAAGTGGGAAACAATTTTATTTATTTTATTTAATTTTATGTCTCAGCAAATGAAGTGAATTTGAATGAAGTAATTTTATTTATTCATATTGGAAATTTGAAACGGTTTACTACTTTACATAATATGTATAATAATAAATAAATGTCAATTGTTCTTAAATAGGAAACAAATTGTTTTTATTATTAAGTGATCTGTCTTGTTTTCTATTGTATATTTAAAATTGGACTTTAATTAAGCAAAAGTATGTTTTATCCAATTACTCGATTAATCGATGGAATATTAGATAAAATACTCGATTACCAAAATATTGGATAACTGCAGCCCTATACTGTTTTACTCAGTATGTTTAGAAAATGACTCTTCCACTCTCTTTCTCTCTCTCTCTCTTCTTCTCCAGACTGTTTTGCTAGATCACATTTTTGACCCTGCAGGCATATCAGCAAACACTCTGCAAATCAGCAGTCTTCCTTGAGTGTTAAGTTTAGTGCAGAGGCTTTTCAGTATCATTTCAGCTAAGCCCAAGCCCCAGAACGAAAATCTCTTATTATCTGCCATGCATCCACAGGCCTGCAAATCAAAGAAATAAAAAAAATCGAACCTGCCTCAAATCTTGTGCACTTCTTCAGATTCAAGAAGGGATTTAGGATATGAGGGCTATGTGGGTGTGGTGCTGGGGGCTGTGATGTTGTGATGTAATCTGCCAAGTAGAGTTACTGACAAGGCAGACTGTTTATGGACTTTTTAAATAGAATGCACAAAGGCCGAACTACCCCCACTAAAGACCACTCTGAAATGTCAGTTTCCTGCCTCTTTTTCATCTCCAACAGACTGAAATCAATTTGGGCTCAGGTGCCTTTGAATGCAGCCTTCCCTGGAGAGAGATTTCCTGCTCTTGAGGATGAGAACATTACCCTAGCAAACAGAGGTAAGAGAATGAAATGGCCGAGCTAAAGCTGTTTAACAAAACGTTGACGTGTTAGAAATCTAACAGTTATTCCTTACAGAGGCCAGCAAGTACATTTTTTTATCAACTTGGACAGGTACCTGTCTCGCATCGACTCGCAGGCCCACACAGTACATACAGCTCACTAAAACCATGTAATGAGAAATCAATCCAATGGTTCTTGAAGCTGACAGCTCAGTGTAGTCACTCCTGGGAAATCAGGGATTCCTTGGTAGGCAAAGAGACCATGGTTGGTAAATGGTAAATGGACCTGTACTTGTATAGCGCCTTTCTAGTCTTCCGACCACTCAAAGCGCTTTTACACTACAATACTTCGACATGTGGCAGGAGGAGCCGGGCATCGAACCAACAAACCAACTCTTCTGTGGCTCAGAAGAGCGTGTCGTCCACTAATCAGAAGGTTGTTGGTTTGATCCCCGGCTCCTCCCCCAACATGTCGAAGTATCCTTGAGCAAGATACTGAACCCTGAATAGCTCCTGATGCTGTGCATTGGTGTGTGAATGTGTATGAATGAGTTAGTTTCTGTTTGATGGAGTTTGCCATCACTGAGTGAATGTGTGTGAAAGGGTGAATGTGGCACGTAGTGTAAAAGCACTTTGAGTGGTTGGAAGACTAGAAAGACGCTATACAAGTACAGGTCCACCAGGTTTACCATTTACAAAATAAGAGTTCAAAACTAGATACTAGGCAATCAGATTATACAGCTATTTCTTGATTATGCCATGGTATTTGCTTATGTGTATGCTCTGATAAGCGCTGTCTCCTTGTTAGACAGCATATTATCTACGGCAATGACACAGCGATGAAAACAAGCTACACAATAGTCTGATGCTCGTACACAGTGTTAAACTTTCCCACTGTAATCCTGTTAATAGATCAGAATGCTAACATTCTTTGTTGATCTGGCTCAACAATAACATCCTGTTCTGTTTACAATAATCCAGATCAGCTCTGACTCTAGTTAGGAGAAACCCAACCAATCTCATGTATGCAAATATCATCTGAGGTACTGAGGAACGCAGTGCTTGCCCAGGGTCAGTCTCTATTAAATAATTCACATTATTCTGTGATTTTATAAAAACTACTATGGTGAGCAGTGGTAAAAAGTACAACATTTTTAAAGCTGCACCATTCTAAAAATAAAGATGGATCAAATGGCATTAGTATGTGTAAGGTGAAGTGTGTAACTGGTAGTGCCAAACTTTCTGTGCTGTTCCACTCAGCTCTGCAAAACTACTAGCCTCTTTTAGCTCACTGTCTTGGTTTTACAGCCCACAAACTATGCTCTTATCAGCGTGTTTCCATCAGCAGCTGGCAACTGTTTTCAGTGAAGAGGCTCAGATAAACCCACTGTCCACTCCCTGCCCATCACCAATCAGCAGACAGACACAGTTAGAGACTAGCTGGTGAACATAGTGGAGCATTTAGCAGCTATTTTTCTCAGGAGTGGAAGGTGAACAAAGCAGAGCTAAAGGGGGAGGGAATACTGGACCTAGATTCATCACCTTACAACAACTTCAAAAGGGGATTATTAGGGATGTGTGCGATTAGTCGACTAGCTGTTTAAACTACCCCTGCTAGTTGTTTAGAGAAACTAGCCAGTTAACTGTTCCATCTAAGACTTTACACAAACACCCACCGCTAGTGGTAGCAACTCCGGCAGACAGTCACAGCACAGCAGCCCCCCTCTCCCTGTGCTTGGATATGGTTAAACCAGCCAGGGGGAAAGTTGACAGCTCGGAAGGCCATCACAGTTTGTCAGTGTTTTGATCTCATAGAAAATGAAAATGAGGAAATAAACTGGCATACAACCACTCGACCGGAGCAATGTGTATCCACATTCAGTATGGTGGACATGTGGACCTTAACCTGCAACAAGAGCAGTCTGCTGGTGCTAGTGCTGCTAATGTTAGCCACCCTCAGCAAAGCAGGATGACGCCTCCTCTTTCCCAACCCACAGACGCTGTAATCTGGCTATTATTTTGATTAACGTTTTCAAATGGTTGTTAAAATACAGGTAACAATGTTTAATCATATCAAATTGTGCTAAATTTTGACTATTTCCCAAGTGTTTTCTTAGTTTTAGACTAGTCAACTAGTCTGAATTCGTAGTTTCTCTTGACACGCTTGGAACGGGAGAGTGGTGAGAGAAGGGGGTTGTAATCTGCAACTACACCACTAGATGCCTCAGGGTATCTGCAGATATCAATTCTTGATCCAATACCAGTGCTCACTTTTACCCAAATTTGAAATATGCACCAGTTAAGTGCATGAACAATCCTAAGAATAAAGAAAGCAAATATGTTTATTTCCCTTAATGTTGAACTATTTCTTTATGTTGCCCAAGCTCGTAGAAGAAGTGGCATTCCGTTTTACACTGAAGTAAAAAAAGAATCATTATCTTTGCACTAATATTAAAGTATAATTATTACAAAAAGTGACGGTAATAGGTTATTTTTAGCTTTGCTAGTGCATGCTCACACATGAAAACAACACAATGCAATCCCATTAGATCTGGCAAAATTTCCACAGAAACGAAATTGGAGAGTGAGTGGGACTGGATGGGAGAATCCCACAGAGACTGAAAGCTTGCTGTAGAAATTCAGCCCAGAAAGCAGGTGTCAGGGCTGCTGCATCATGTGCACACGCCTCATGCTCTGCTATGTCTTCATCTGACTTATCACTGAGGCTAGTCAGCACTTTAAACATCAGATGCTGCTGCTTTATACTCCTCTCCCTCTCTGTGTGTCCCTCTCTCTTCAACACACATGAACACACTGCATTTCCCCAACAATCACACTCTGCATGGCAACTGGATCGTCCGAGCCATTACAGCCTGAGTGGAAAGTCAATTGAGTGGCGTGGCTGTGAAAAAAGTGATAAACAGCGAGTAAGAGACTGGGTGAATGTGAGTGTGTGTTGGGAAGGGCTGATGGGGAGGTGGGGCACAGCTCAGTACCTGCCAGCAGCTAAAACTGTGACAACTGACAAGAAATGGGTTGTATTTTGATGCCAAAATGTGAAGATTCTTTACTGCAGAGCACTCCATCCCTCTCCCAGGGAGAACCTGCAAACCCTCATGTGGGTGTCAGCGGCACCACAACAAGTCACTGCAACTCCTGCTTTACATAAGCAGATACAACTCAAGGCAAACATCACAGCTAGGAGAGGTGTGATTATGTGGAATTTTCCATTTAGTAATAGTCTTCAGTTCTGCTCTTCACTATTTTGCACAGGTTGGTCTGCAAGTCCTCAAAGACACCAATAAGGGGGGTTTAGGACAGTCTGTACCCTCTGTTACTACGCAAAGTGTAAAAAAGAAAAGCTTTTGATCTATATACACCAGTCATAAGTTTTAGAACAGCCCAATATTTCCAGGTTTTTATTGAAATCCATGCAGTTCAATGTCTCATTGTACTCTGAAATGAAAATGGCCACTTTTGGCAGATATAACAACTGAACACACTCGTGGCATTCTTTCTACAATGGAAATCAAATATTATTCAGAAAGTTCTTCCCAACTCTGTTGCAGAAGTTCCCATAAATGTGTGGCACTTGAAGGTTTCTTCGCTTTTACTTTTCTGTCCAGTTCATCCCAAACCAGCTCAATGGGGTTTAAGTCTGTTTTCAAGCTTACTATCTTGTTATTTTTTCCTAAGGTAGTTCTGGCATAGCTTGGACTTTGGTCTTTTGAGTCATTATCTTGCTGTAGGATGAACCCCTGACGCATAGCAGAGGGTACTGCATGGCGCTGAAGAATGCCGACCATCACACTTCCTCCTCCATGTTTGACAGTTGAGTCTTCAGTAGTCCATTGGTGGTGTTTGATGGCCCAGGTAAACCTCTTTTTCTTATTCTGACGTCTTAGCAATTGCTTTCTTGCTGCAACTCGACCTGTCGAACCTGCAGCTCAAAGTCTTCTGTAATACAGTTGAAACTGAGACTTGCTTATTACGACCACTATTAAGCTGAGCTTGAAGCTGTTGTCCTTTGAGCCGCCTATCACACAAGCTGTTGACTCTCAGAAACGTCTTCTGATTCTGTAGTGGCATTGGGTGTGCCAGACCTGTCCTGTCAGAGTTTCCCCAGTTTCTGAATGCCTTTCAATGGTGAAGGAGACTGTACTCACTGACACTTTGACTTTCTTCGCAATTTCTCTGTAGGAAAGACCTACATTTTTAAATGATGGTCTGTCTCTCTTCCATTGTTAATTGCCTTTTTCTCACCATTTTTATAGCAACACGCTAGTTTCTGCAGTACAATACTGTAATAATAATGCTCATGAGGGTATGGTACCATAGTGTGTTCCAACACTACTTTTATGCAGACAGAGGGGGTTGTAAGAAATCAAGACACGTTGGGACACCTGTGGGGCACCACCTTCAAGGTTTGATCAACCTCCATTGCTGCAGAACAGCTTTAAGTTGTTAACCCATTTCTTGTTCCCTGAAAAAGGCATTTTGTATAGTTCTGAAATGTACATTATTTTTCAGTTTTGGGTAACCGTAACTTTTTTAACCTCTGGCTGTTCACCACTTACCTTTGTACCATTTCAAGCTATTCATTGGACTTGAACTGCTTGAATTTCAATAAAAAATTGGGGTGTTCTAAAACTTTTGACCAGTGGAAGCTTTTATTAGACACACTGGAGGTATTACCACATTTGACCCAGGATTATCGGGTATATTTAGGTTTGTGTCAGCAGTGGTCTTTAATGTTCCAGTTCACACTTACACTTACAACAGCAAGCTCAAAGTTCAGATCACACAGATTAAAATGAAAAACATTTTAAATGCTGCAAGTTTGACTGGTGCTATTTTTATCGATTTCCTGTGATCATCATTCACTCGCATATGCAACTGGATGTGTTGTTTGAGACTTGTTGCAGATGTGGCTGATGTTTGGACTTGACCCTGCTGGTGCAAGTGCAATTTGCACAAAATGTAAGATTTTTTCAGTTGGAATCTGTACTAATTTCATAAGCTCCTTCAAACATTAATAGCTGCACCTGACTTGCCAGTTGCTATGCTGCCATACTGGCATGCCGGGTGCTGTAAATTAGATACGTTCAGTTCACAGTTCACCAAAAACATGAGCATGTTGAATGAACACACTCTTTTAGTGTGTTTGGAATGCAAAGCACTGGTGGTCTTTGTGGCATGAGGTAATAGACATGGTCTATTCATCATAATAAACTTTTCCACAACAGTTCTCATTATTTCTTTTCACAACTGCCATGTTTGTCTAACTGACTGGATAGCTTGTGAATGTAATGTTCAGCAAGCAACAGATGTGGGATGTCAGAGGCTTCACACCATCATCTCCATACTTAACGCTCACACACCGCATCAACAACAATATCATTTGAGCATGAAATTTCATTCTTAAAGTTATTATTTATTTGGCTTTTATGCCTTTATTTCAGAGACAGCTAAAGACAGACAGGAAAGGTGGGCAGAGAGAGGGGATGACACGCAGCAAAGGGCCGCAGGTCGGATTCGAACCCGGGCCGCTGCAGTATATGGGTCGCCAGCTCTACCGACTGAGCTAACCAGGCGCCCTGAAATTTCATTCTTGACCAGGAAAACAGCAGTTGACTCAACTCAAGGTCCTGTTACTAGCTTTTCCCAGGCGATCAAGACTAAATAAATCAACATCATTTTACATCTACGTCTACATCTTACGTCATTTTCGCATCTGAAGCAAAACATGGCATTGTGGGATTTTTAGCAAAAAGTAGTGTACATGCCATTGATTTCTGGGGCGTCCTGATAGCTCACATGGTAGAGCCCATGTACAGTCAAACACCAACATCAAAGGACCAGAGTGTGGGATTTAGTGGCATCGAGCAGTGAAGTTGCAGACTGCAACCAGCTGAAGCCTGCTCACCTTCCAGGCATGGAAGGCAGGCCAACAGATCCTCCTAAATGTTACACACTGCACCTTTAAGTCCAAATATTATCTTTTGCTGTTGTTTAATACCCCGTGCTACAAAAGTTAAACTTTAATTCAGCTTAAGATGACCCTGACTGTAAAATATGCTACTTTGACTTATATTGCTTATAGTCAATAAAAAATGTACACATATAAGAAAATCTGTCATTGCTGTCCTTGTTATACTTATGCATCTTCAAAACATTTTGTTGTTGTGTTTCAGTGAAATGGCCAATTAAAAGACAGCTTTTCGTCAGACATATAGTCTTAACACAAACCCAGAACTGTCTCAGGAGAGTGCCTCTGTCATCTACAATGCACCATTCTGGTCTGGTATAGAAACCACAGTGTGTTAAAGGCAGAACAATGGCGCTCTGCTGTGCCACAGTCAACACTCCACTAACAAGGCTACCATTTATAGCTTCAGGGCTATGTTAGCTCTGTGTTGGAAGCTATGCTGCTGAAGAAATAGACCTACCCAATTCTAAATGACTTCACAAGAAATAACTACAGGGGTAGAGGAAAGGGCGTGACCAATATGAGCTTTTTAAGGCTGCTACCAACATTACAATGGTTGCCATATCTCCAAAATGTGTTATATTGCAGTCAGACCAGCCCTTTTCAAGATGTGTCTACGTGTTTGATGCCCTATACACTCCAGACATGAGTTCCAGATAGTTAATGCAGCTGACTACTGAGAGCAAATTACATCAGTTATCTGCAAATCAAATACATCCTAGCAGAGGCGGCTAGCTTCCGCATTCAGATCAATGCTAGAAAGCTTCCCAGCTGCTCAGTTATCAGCAGCAGGGAGAACATGTGGGTGTGCTGCAGTGCAGCAGGGAGGCCTGACACATTACAAAACCACTGTTGCTATTTCTGGAGCTAGAGACGCTTATAAGTCAAGAGGTGAGTTAAGTATTATGGGTGTGGAGCCAGGGTGCATGTCCAGTTGCTCTCATTAGCAGCAACCATAAATGACATCTGACATATGACATTCTCATTCCATCTAAATGAGAAGCTGACTCACTTGAGGCAATTAGATAAGGTGAGGAAATAATGTGTGACATATCTGCTAAGTTCTGAAAGGTATCTTCTGCTGCTGACACAGTATGACGCTGTGAGCGAGACATGGGAGACATATCTCTTACAGTTGAACAGAATTACTTTTGCTATGTCAGATTATGTCAAATTAAAGCAAAACAAGCTTTGTTTTAGTATAATCTCAGAAGGCTAGTTATGTGGAGGTACTGATTTAATCTTAACATTATCTGGGAATACCTTAACTTTATGTTTCCAGTCCCAAATAAGTCATTTCTGCAAAACTTAAAGCAATTTCAAACATTTTAAACGGACAACAACTCTGGTAAATATTGACCCTTGAATATGTGCCATTGACCAATAGAAAGCCGTCTTGACAGTACTGACATTTTCAGGTACGGTGAGCCGGATAGTCCAAAAGCCATTATAGCTTACTAACTGTGTTGCACCATTCCCTTGAAGAGCTGATGAACTGTTTTTGCTCAAAGTCAACAGGCTCTAAGTTTGAGTTTCAAGTACCTTTTTATTTTGTCCAGTCAGAAGTTGCCAGATCCACAGGACAGCATAAAAAAACAAAGGCTGTTCAGTCTGATTAGCAGCCTATCTCAGCCATGAGTGTAATGAGAAAATTAACTCATGATCACTCAAGATAATGATTTAAGACCTTTTGATGACAATAATCAGTTAATGAAATCACTAGTGTGATCAAAATAAAACATAAATTGTATCAAAACAAATAAAACCTTGGGCACCTGGATTGCTCACCTGGTAGAGCTGGTCCCCCATGTACCCAGCCTGAGTCCCTGGGTTCGAATCCCGCCTCCCGCCTTCATTTTGTGTTTAAACTCCAACTGCAGTTAATTTTCTGACAGATTTATCCAAAACACCTCCACGGTGCACAGAGTAAAACTGTCATTTGGTACAAAGGAGATTAAGCAGAGTAAAAATTCAAACCAATTTTGTTGTGGGCGTTTAGTAAAACTTTGATAGATGCCATTTACTTTGTAACTGGAAGAAAAGTTGTCTTTCTAAGGAATTGACCTGACATGAACCACCCCCAGCTCATGAGTTACACTTGACACACAGAGGATACAAAAATAAAATAAATCAAGCATGAGTCATGATAACAGTCATGATTCTAATTTATTCTATTCTACTTGCATTTCAGAAAGCTGTACTGATAAAGGAAAATTAAGGAAACAAAATGTAATCTTGAAGCCCTGCTGTGTTGAGTAAACTAATGCAATGACACAAAACATGCCCATATACTGTATTTACACCCACAGTAAGAGAGAACATGCACATGGGTCAACTTAGTGAAATCAAATAGAAGCCCAAATAAAGTTAGATACTGTAAGCTAAGAACAAACCTGGTCCTATTCATCATCATCATCACTTAATGTTAAGAATCCATTTTTATTTTCACAATATAACTCGACTGAAGAAAAAGCTCTGCCATTGAATAATAGAAGAAAAAAATGGATATTATCAATGTTATATTATGAAATGTTATTATATCCTGTGTCCTCGTACAATAACATCAGTGCAGATTTTATTCTCATATGTCCTTTTTTCTGTTTTTTTTTTACAATGCCATTGAACAGTGATCATTTTATTTCATTACCATAAAGACAAACACAGTAAAGCCAGTCATATGATAGGATTTTATTTTGGTAATAGCATTAAATATAATAAATTGCATTGTGAAATAAAAACTTTAGGAAAAGGACATTAGAAAAAAAGACCTACTGAAATTAAATGAATTGACAACAAATAAACAATTTTGTTGTGAAAATAAGAAGCATGAAATACGTTTTGTTTGGAATGGCGCCGGTGACAACGGCAGCCTGTCATGGCAGCTCCTACCATTGTTGTAGTTTCAGTGTGTTTTTGCTATTTTTAACTGTTTTCTTACTTTCTTACTACTTTGTTCACGTCGCCTAAATACTTTTTTGGCGTTTTTGAGCACTTTTTATTTTTTGTTTGCACGGGTCTCCATGGCGACGGCGAGTCGCATTGTTTACACCCGCGACCAGATGATCGCCCTGAGGCACCAGAGCATCCTGACTGGAGAGAGACCCTCCATACCGGAGGGCCTGAGGAGGAGACGGCAAGGCTGCAGAGTCGGGGGTTAAACGGAGGATGAAGACGAGGAGGTTTAAACCCTACAAACGTGGCTACACGAGCAGATACCGGACTCCAACCGTCACCATTCCCGGCTTCCACGGTTCGAGCCGACAGGGACACCACCGCGACTGGCATGAAGGAAGGAGGGGGACTGTCCGTGCTCATAAACAACAGGTGGTGTAACGCCGGGCACGTCTGTGTGAAAGAGCGTCTGCAGTCCGGACATCGAGCTCGTCGCCGTCGGACTTTGTCCATGTTGTCTGCCATGGGAACTTTCCAGTGTTGTCGCCATCACTGTCTATGTTTCTCACAGTGGTCTTCATCATCACCATCACTGTTTACATTTATGATGTCTTATTTATTCTCCTGTACAGCACTTTGGTCAACTTTGGTTGTTTTTAAAGTGCTAAACAAATAAAGTTGGATTGGATTGGACCCGGTGGATTCTTACAAATACCATTAGGAGCACTAGTAGAAACCAGAGGAACCTGATTTTTTCACCGATTATCTGTCTCATGTACTACTGTCAGGATATAGTGAAAGTTTCAGAAAATATGACAAAAAGTTAATTTTATAAAAGTTACCTACTGCAGCTTTAATATTACTAAATACTGAATAATGGAGAGGAAAAATCTTTTTGGTGAAACAATGAAATTTCAAAAGCTAGTAAAACTAATAGTGAAGAGCTAATTCTATCCACTTTTTACAGGTGTTTAACAACTCCATTTATACTAAATATTAAAGGGAAAAAAAAATAGTTAAAAATAGTTAAAAACCTGTCTATGCTGCCAGTTGTTTGTAAGAATAGTCATTGTTGTTGTTGGTGCTGGTATATGAACCATGCATGGTTCTATGCATAAATAAATCTATGCATAAAATCTACAGTGGGGTAAACAGATTATTTTTAGCTCTACCAGTGTTTTCATGTCTACACATGAAAACCCAACACATTACATACCTGCTAGATTTCCCCAGAAATTAAATGGTGAGCAGGGGTTCCTGAGGAAAACCCCTTGAGACTGGGAGCTCATTTTAGTATTTCAGCATGATATCACACTGAGGGGCAGTTCAGAAAAGCTTGTTCAAATTGTGCTCACAAAGTTACCCGCTTCATCCCCCAACAGTCCATAAATAACATTTATAATAGTAAAATCTACCCAAGATGAGATGGTCCTTGTTTACCATATTCCCGCTTAAAATTTTTTCAGACTTTTTGAGGAAACTCATTGGCCAAAAGCCTGGGAACGTAAATAGTTGAGTAGTTTGATCCAGTCTATTAACATTTTCCCTCCGTGCCCCCCCGCCGCTCCCTCTTTGTCTTTCATTGGTGTTCAGCGTGTCCCAGACTAAAGTAAGTCATCACTGGCACTCTGGCTTCCACACTTTGACAGTTGAGTCCTGTGATGCGTGAAGGACCTGCATGCTGACTCCTCTCTCTCTCTCTCTCTCTCCTTCTCTCACTCGCTCAGCCCCCGCCCCCCTCCCCTCTCTCTATCACACACATACAGTACACAGACTACTTTCTTTCATTCTCCCCAACAGGGCTTAGCAGTGCACCATGCACTAAACAACACCAATCCCTACTTACCTAGCTAAACACACATATCACACACACTGCAAAGAATGGATGACTACTAATGTCACCCAAAAACACCTTAGAATACAGTGTATCACATATATACAATATATATAGTAGAGAAGTAGACAGCCAGGCGTAGACAGATTGAACATTTTTCAAAGAGTTTCAAATCAGTGGTTTGTTTCCATTACAAGACAAAGACAGTATACTAGTTCAAATATTTCAGATTTGTGATTGCTTGTTCTATTCCAATAGCTTCAGTGCAATGTGATTCATCACTCAAGTTGACTTTTATTTGTCATTTACTGCATTTTGCTCCTTCAGGGAGATCTCCAGTGGATATCACAGCACAGTCTGCCTATTTCTTGGCATTTCTGTGTTTATTCGATAGTTCACAGTTGAGACAGATATAAGAGAGAAAGTGTGAGATAGATGACATGCAACAATAATCCCAAGGGCCAATCAAATTGAGGATGTTGCAACTTTCATGCACCTTACAACTCTAGGCCATTGGGATGTTACCTTGCGAGGTAAATCAACAACTGTTAGTTCAAAAACAATAATGGTGGCTGCTAAAGAGGCTTCATTACGAGTTGGATTAAGTTATATGGTTCATTGATCAGTTGATTGAAGTTCACCTGATATCAATGACTTCCCAGATGGTTCTGTGTAACAAAACTCAGTCAGCCCAGTCTTTGTCCACTAGTTTCCGGGAACATTAGAACATTAATGGGCTGTGAGATTATCACAACACCTATGTCACTGATGGTGTATTTCCACTGTGCTGATGCCACACAGATGCTGCGCTGAAAACCCTCCAGCCCTGCAGAGCTGAGCATTAGTTTTAAGACACTCATCCTTTCTCTGATACCATGACATGTTTTGACCCCGCTTTGTCACATGAGCTAAGCTGTGACAGCTGGAGTCAGATCAGAAGCCAGTGAGACGTCACACACTGACATGCTACCAGCCAACGGTGGGGGTAGAAAAACCAAGCCAGCAGGAAAGGTACTGGGCTGAACAGGGATTTAGCATAGTAGCCACAGTCAAAATTGCAGGGCACATGACAGACTGACCCAGAAATGGGCCATACACAACCATTAAAAACTGACAGGTTTGTTGACTGTTATCAGGGACTTTGTCAGCTGGTGTGAGCTCAACCAGCTTCAGCTAAACACTAGCAAGATGAAGGAGATGATTGTTAATTTCAGGAGGAAAACATCCCACTTCACCCCGGTGAACATCCAGGGATTGGACATTGAGGTGGTAGATAATCATAAATTCCTGGGTGTTCACCTCAATAACAAACTGGACTGGACTGACAACACCCATGCTCTCTTTAAGAAGGGCCAGAGTCGCCTCAACCTGCTGAGGAGACTGAGGTCTTTGGGATGGTCTTCAAGTTTTATGGTCTGTGGTGGTTCGCCATCTTCTATGCTGTGGTCTGCTGGAGAGGGGGGGCAGTACGGACAGGGACAGGAAGAGACTCAATAAACTGATCAGGAGAGCGAGCTCTGTCCTGGACGGTCCTCTGGACTCCATAGAGGAAGTGGGTGAGAGGAGGACATTAGTGAAGCTGACATCCATCATGGAAAACACCTCTCACCCCCTACATGACACTGTGGGGTCCCTGAGTAGCTCCTTCAGCAGCAGACTGTTACACCCACGGTGTAAGAAGGAGAGGTTCCGCAGGTCTTTCATCCCTGCCGCTGTCAGACTCTACAACACCTGATCAATGTTGTAGTTTCTGTTTTTCAAATTACCACCATACCATAGCTTTACCACTTTACCATAGTTTTTTTTATATCTGTATTTATTTATTTCACGTAAAATGCTGCTGTGACAAGGGAATTTCCCCGTTGTGGGATTAATAAAGTAATACAATACAATGCATTTCATTCCTACTTCTCACTCCCAACAACAAATAATTTGACAAAACTTGTGTTAAGCATTACTTGTGCTTTGCAATATGTGCGCATTGTCCCAAGGACAGGCCAAAAACAGCTTGCTCACCTAAACAAGCCCTTTGCTTTGGTAATGGTGCACAGACAGCCATCTCACTGGGGTGTGTCCAACCAAATCTAATAGCTGTCCTCCCAGTAACCCATTTTAAGAGGCTTTCTACATTAAGAACCATATGAAAGCCTATATAAAACCCTGCCCGATAACCTGTATATTAGGTGCGAATATGGACACTGCAAAACCCAAAACTGTACAAAGTATTATTGTTCTGGCTTTTCTATCAGCTAAACGGATCATTTTAATGAACTGGAAACAACGTACGCCAAATTGTTTTAGTATGGAGAACTGGCGCAAGGAGGAGTTTTTAATCGATGGAACAGGCCGCCTCCACTCTAGTAGTGGATAATAGGCTGGATGAATTGTGGAGCTTTTTTAAATCTTGTCTCCAGGATCTCCATGCTGTGAAGAACTGATATGCTACTGTATGCTGCCCTGTAAGATGCAATGATCACAATTTTAACCTGGGAGGGGGTGCCAGGATAGCGCACCTGGTAGAGCTGGCGCCCTATGTACCATGACTCTTGCTGTGGCCATGGGTTAGACTCCAACCTGTGGCCCTTTGCTGTGTGTCACTCCATCGTGCCCATTTGGATTTGTAATTGAATAGCCCTGCTGCTAATAATGCAATGCATTTCTCTACTTTTTAGAGTGTAGTACATTCCGCACTACACAACATAAATGTAATCCATGAAGTAGTTCCAGTTCACAATGAGAGAAGAGTATGGATCCAGTATAATAGTACAGAACATTCACAAGTAGTTCACCATTCAGCACATTGTTGGCACATCATTAAACAGACTTTAAGGGTCTGCCATGTTACGTAAAGGGGATGGCTTTGGCCTGGAACAGTCATTAAATGGGATTGGGTAAATGGGAGTTGATGCAGCTATGCTGAAGTAATTGGACCAATCCCCAGCCTACACTTTAACCCTTCCCCTGCTAGGTTAGGGCAACATACACTGGATTAAAACCATTTCTCTCCCTGGATTACTGCACTGCTAACTACATACTATATGCTGCATACTACATGCTTTTGTGTAGAGGGTGATTGTCTCACAACGGCTGAACCTATGTAGGGTTTGGCTAAAACAGTAGCAGACTCATTCAAACCAAAAGAGGTTGAAGTATAAATGTGTTCACCACACAAAAAACCAAGCCTTCCAAGGGTGTAGCAGAAACTACAGTGGCATGCACCCTATCTAGATCCAGTCTTTGGTTTGTCTTTTCTGGGCTACCATGGAAAAAGGGTGGTTATATATATGCTGCTGTAATATATCTCACACACTAATGAAACTATACCTATGAATATTATATTACATTTCTGCACACTCCTGTGTGTTACACATGTTACACATTGGACCTTTAAGAGGTAAGGCAAAAAAGTGTTTTTATTTGTTCCAAATTGTCACAGAGCCAGAGAAGAGAGCTTGAAGGAGGAATTCAAACCCTGAGACATGTGTCATGTCTGTTATTTTGAAGTCAGTTTCCATGTGCTACTTCCTGTTTTAATTTGTAGTTTTCCTCCTCCTGTGGCTGCGTTTCATTAGTCGTTCAACATGCCATTGTTCACTTGCCCTCGGGGGAATCCCTCGCCATCATAAGTGTCGTTCCAATTGTCTGGAAAACTGAAGTGAACTTGGTGAGATGGACCCTCGGAGGGCTGAGGGAGCGAGTGAACAACGGTGGTCAGTCCGAGGTGGATATCACCCACATTGCATTGCAGTTTACGTCATATAACGGCGAGTAAGGGCAAGTGCATTTCATTTAAATCCCCCGCTCCTCCCCCGCCCACTTTCCCTCCGCGCTCCAAGTGGCCTCTGTGCGACGTATGCTGTTACGTCATTCCAAGGGCTGAGGGGAAGTGAACAAGGGGAAGTGGAACTACTAATTGTGTTCACCTGTGCCTGGTTAGTTCTCCCTCACTATATATTGTTTTATTCCCGCTGTACCAGTTCATTGTTGTACCTTTGTGTCTTCACTTGCAGCTCTTTGTTTTCTAGTGTCATGTCTTTTCCAAGGTCCTTGGATTTTTTTTTTTGACTCAGCCTTTTTTCAAAATTGGATTTGATTGCAATTGTTGACTGACCTCCTTCATATTCTGGTAGTAATGACTGATTGTCATACCTTTATCCAGCTTATGCTTGTCTTGCATTCACTGTAGGTCCTATCTTCTGTAAGTTCTCAGGGCATAACAAAGTGGGTATGATTTTTTTTTTTTTTTTTTATGATTTTTATTTTTTTTTTTTTAAAGTTACACAAATTGTCTGACAAAGGCTTCCTAATGCCAACATATAGACAACATGTGGTGGGAGTGGGTTTCAGACACTGTTTTCTGATCTTGCGTACTGACCCCCTCAGGATTCTTCTTGTAGAGATTGTATATATCTGCAACTGCTTACAAGATATACTGTCATGGGCCAAAGTTTGGATCGAAGAGAAAGTCTGACCTGTAAGTGGTGCTGAAAATAAGTTCATATGACACCAAAATCAATGGGAATCACCCACTAGAGACTATGAATATCAAAGCCAAATTTCACGACAATCTAGCCACTAGTTGTTGTGAAATCTCCCTCTAGTGTCAACAATACCCTATTTAGGGCCAGCTGCTAGTGGGGCAACAAGTACTCCGCCCCAAACTAAATTGGACCGAAGTGCAAGGTACACAGGCAATAGCTCTTAACAGTGACAGTGACTGTTTAGGATAGATTTCTCTCACTTGTCACACTTATTACTTACTCTCATAATGTCGACTGCAGTGATCAATACCCTACCATTTAAAAAAAAAACAAAAAAAAAAACCTGTCTGTTAATATCACAGAGGGAATGATTGGTTTGTGACTCAGCGCTGCCTGTGGCACCACAGATCACACTGTAGCTGCTAAATAATGCACGGCTAACATTAAAAGGACCAGAGGTGTTAAACTAGGAATCTGTGTGACATTATTCCCCTAAACAAGGAAGCTGTTCCTGCCTGGAAGCTGCTATAGTTTGCACTGTGTTGTTGTTGTTGGAAGCCTGTTGTAGTTTCATCCTCAGGGGGTTGGCCACAGTTTCAGTGCAGTGATTAATTCCTGCTAGTACATTACATAACACCATTGTTACAGATGCAGCTGATGTACTGGTCCCACTTTATAGTCTGCATGCAACAGTAAATTAATGTTACACTGCTGCTGATGTGACGCAGTTCGTCTGTAAGACACCATTAACCTCTTGATGCTCTTCTGTTTCAGTGTCCCACTGTTTAAAGAAGGTTTCAGCACCAATGATTCTGGGCAAAAGACTGGGATATTGGAACATGTTCAAATCTTTAACTGAATATAAAAAAACTACTTTTGGTATCCATGATCCAAAAAAAAATCTATATTTATATCCGCCCACACAAAAGCCAATTTTTATAATGCTCAAAACTCAAAAACTGGCATGACTATTTTCAAAGGGATCCCTTGACTTCTGACTTCAATATATCCGAATGAAAATGTGTTCTATGGGTACCCACAAGTATTCTCCTTTGCAGACATACCTACTTCATGTTAATCCCATGCAGTTTAGAGCAAAACACATGCAGTTTTTTGTATGTGGTATGAATATATTAATGATAATTCGCCTTATTTTTGGCAGACTGGGGTCCGTATACATTTTTGGAATTGCATACATTGGGAATGACTGGAAAGCTGAGGCATATACTTCATGCCACCTTTGCATAAGTCAGTGCCCCCCACAAAGGTGTGGACATGCCCCTGCAGGTGGGAACTGGTAAATGGGCACCCTCCTTCAGGTCCTCTCTTGATTTCTATTAAACTGGTGTACACTCTTGGCACCATGCACCGTAGATCCCATACTGGATCTGCGTGGGTGTCACACAACAAAGACAAGACGAAGCAAAGTCAAAATGGACAGCATGAGTGTGTAACTGCTGTCCAAGACGGCATCAAAAAGCCACCTGTTAGCTTTAACAGAGGGAGCAAGTATATGAGTGCAGGGACTACGAAAGGAGGGAAAAATCATCACTGGGGACATTGGTGTTTTTATGTTCCTCCTTTAAGGCTCCTCGGACTCTTCTGTGTTTACTGTTTTTGTGTTACAATTGACAAAAGGGAGCAATGTCTGACTTCAGTATCTGCTGGCAGTGACTTGTCTTTCTTCTGAAGCCTCACCTGGGAGCCTCTTTGAATAAAGTCATCAGCTAGGCTAATGACAACTTGGGAGAGCATTACAACAAAGTCTGATGGGGCTATTTAAAGATCAGACTGGTTGTAAACAAACAGTTTATTCAGATTATCTAAAGTACCTTATTTAGGAGTAAAACTGTACAACAATTTAGCATTGTACTTCTGTTAAGCAGGGGGAAATAATAGTGAATACAATTTTAGATTAATAATGTGTGATAGCTCTTATATTTGGTTGAAGTCAAATGTCGTCCCCTCTCTCTCTCCCCCGTTCCTGTCTATCTCTCTAGCTGTTCTGTTGAATAAAATATGTAAAAATATGTAAAGCTTAATTTTACGAAGATAAAACCAATGAAAGAAGCATCTCGATAGTGAAAGTACACATATTCTGTTAAAGTAATAAGCAACAGTTCAAATTTGCAACTGGAAAATCCTGGACAGAGGAAGCAAGAAGCAAACTTGAAAGCACTGCAGCAACTACCATTAGTATTGTACTAATCACTAGTCAGACAAAAATTCACATGAGAAAGTAGTAACGATAGTTTTAAATAAGAACGCCGTTATTCAGTGCACATTTTATTTAGTGGTGCCGTGGAGGTAAATGAATCCACAAGTGACAGAAGCAATCAGATTAAATCTCAGATGCATCCCAGAGGATTACATCAGCCGCTACAACCTAAAGGAAGTAATGAGTACGCTGAAATTGGATTTTGAAAGTAGCTCCAGCATTTCTGGTTCCAAGCTAGGCCTGACGAGTTTATGTAATCGCACAGTTTGCCAGTATTGAACGGGTTCATTCCCTGTCACGACGCAAACGATGCAATAAAGCATGATGACAACCAGGGGTCATGCTTCAGCAAACTGCAATGACAATCGTATTTTTATGCATTTTTGGTTTCCTGAGCTAACAGTGCTGGAGCACTAAAAAAAGCAACAACCCTCATCATCACTAATTGCAAATGCAAACTGTTTCAGCTTTAAGATTAATCCCTCCAGGCTGGCACTGTTGTGTCCAAAAGCCTGTTTATAATTGGAATATGTTGCGTGATCGGTGGGATGGAAATCCTCTCCTGCTCTTCCGTCTTGTTAGCAAGAATGTTTCTGTCTTCCAGCAACAATTCTGGACAACTCTTTCCACCAAGACCAAGTATTAGGTAAAAAAAAAAAAAAAAGCCAGACAGTTGACAAATACAGAAGCTTTAGTGTTTGACCTGTGCTGTTAGATATCCTTTACACTCATTTTTTTGCACTTGGAGGAGTGTTAGTACATGCTGTGGTTTATGGGAGCTGATGTATGTGTTGTGTAATGGTATTGGGCAGGTACTAAGAGCAGCGTGGCGAGATAATAATCAAAGGTGAGGAAAACAGATGCAGCTCCATCTTTAGTTTAGTGACTCATGCCGGTACACGCATCATGGGAGGTTTCCTGTGCCACAGTCAACCGGACGTTGAAGGCAGCAGCAGTCCGTTGAGTCTGGTGGTCTCCAGTTAACCAGTTTAACGACTTACAGTCTGACCGGAACTCCATAATGCCGTCCCAATGGGGCCTCTAACCTGTGCAGCAGAAAACCTGGAGGAGCGCTGCAGCTGCTGATACATGCTGATACACAGCCACATCCACTAATGAGAGGAAATGGGAGCAGTTGTATCATTAGCATGACAATAAATAAATAAATAAATAAATAACAATATAAATATGATAATATAAATAACTGCTATAAAAAGGACTGCAAATACGTCAGTTTTCTCGATTAATCAATTACTTGGTCCATAATGGTCAGCAAATGGTAAAAACAAAATGTTGTTCAGTGCCCAAGATGACATCCTCAAACCCAAAGATATTCAGTTTACAGTTATCAAAATAGTTGGCGATTCATTTCACAGTTGACAACTAATCTATCAATCGTTACAGCTTTATCAATGACTGCATTGCACACCGAGCTGTTCAAATGAGTATTATCCATAAAGCGCTAATAATAGGTCAGTGTCCAGTCAGCAAAACTGACACACAGGAAAGTAACTTCCAACCAAACACACACACATACACCGCCACAGTCCTACACAGGCTCATAAATAGTTGGAAGCAGCATAGGGATCAATACACAGGATGACTCAGATTGCACAGAGCGCAGCCACTATGTCTTAAAACAGCCCCAAATGCACCCAAACCAGATATAGCCTCTGAGATGTAATACTCCAGCTCTGTATTCACCTCCCAGAGCTGCAAAGAGCAAGCCAAGGACGGAGAGGCTGAATTTTAAAATGCCTCGTCACTTAAGGCAAAAAAAAAACCCAACAAACATTGAAAAGCAAAAAGGGCTGAGCCATTACCACCAGCCCAGCAACAGAACAATGCACTGTAGCAATTAACACACGGTGTCGCCCAGACAATGAATCATGGGAGAGCCTTGCAGGATGAGCACTCAGCCTGGTGTTGGGATGAACTTTTTTTTCCCAGATGGACACTGGCTTTTCTTTCATTGAAAAAGTAAAGACAAATAGCTTAATAAAATCACATGAACTTGCCTTCATATTCCACAATACCTGGTAACGTCCCCATGTAATGAGAGGTGAGAGAAGCTGGAGGTATTTTACCCCACTCTGTTTTAATGACATCTTCAATGTTCCACAACAGATAAACATGTTAATTCAACAATACTCTGGGTTTATGTTAAAGGTCCAGTGTGTAACATTTAGGATTTGTTTCCCCTCAGTTTGGTATGCCACATTATCCTTGAATATTAACCTCCAAATTGCCACACAGATATTCAATTTGTTCAAACAGTCACACAGTTGCAGAAAAATTGCTACAAAAACACTTGCGCACACAAGCGCACAAACAAAATGACCTCCTCTACAAACAGAAATTAGCTGAGGCCGGAGATATACTTGCTTTTTAACCATCCGTTTGTGTTGCAGACGCATCATGTAGATTTCCAGGGATGTGCACAACCAACACTCCAAACGGACATAGGATACGCGAGGCAGCCATTATGCACACACAAGCGAATAGTTGCAAGTAATTATATCTCTGGCTTAACAAGAGCACGTCAAAGCAATGGTTATTAAGCCTTAAATGCTACTATACCTACAAAATCCAGCCACAGTTACTAGTCAAGTAGTGAATAGAAGCTGCACCAAAATGAACATTGACTGCCCAAAGAAAGCTACACAAATTGTCCTTTGAGTTTTTGTCATTATCCTACAAACTGAAAAGTAATTAAGTTAAGTTCAGTATTAAATTTCCATTAAGTTCAGAGAATTGTGAGAGAGAATGGTCAAAATCAGTGCATCAGTGCCGAAGGTATCCTAATTCTTTGTCTTTACGGTTCACACTGACAACATTCAACACTGAATCCTACAGTTTCTCGATAAACCCTTCTAGACTGGCAAACATTTAGGGTCTTTTAAACATGAGTTTGAAACGTGTCACCTCAAAGCCCAATGACATCACTAGTTACTTTCTCAGATTTGATAAAACTCCTCCAGAAGACCTTATACAGCTGTGCTCACAGGCTGAGTAGTACTAAGCATGAAAAGTAAATGGATTTTGGCTTGTAGGATTGTAAAACACATACACAATTGTGCTAGACTTCCTTTTCTCGGTGTTAGATAGAGGTGGAAGAAAAGAGACAGGACAGAACAATTTTTTTTAAAGTCTTTGTTCTATTCCTTCTCTCTGTAGCAACTGCTACCCCCCCCCTTTTTTTTTACATACACACGATATATCCTGACTGAGAGAGACATTTTGGTTTGTCAGGCCATGTGTGCAGTTTGGGGTACCATCAAGAGGTTTTTGAAGGTCAATCTTAACAGTGACATTTTTGGATTAAAGATGCCATCACCAGTATTTTGGCACTATATTCAATCTTTAAACCATTTCCATGTTAGAATTTCTAAAAATAAAAAAGTTATTTGACAGTAATGCATTCTTGTCATGATGAATAAGCGTCTGAAACAGCATTTAGACCAACCAGCGTAGCAGCGTTCTAATGTGCAATCAACCTGCATCATAGCCATTATATGAGAGATGGATGGCACTCCACTCCATGGCTACACACACATCTCAATTTAAGACCAGTCCCATCCGCATATAATGGTTAAATCACACACTGCCATAACAATGCAAGCTTTACACACACATATGCACACCAACACCATGTCGCACTCGTTGGCAGGTGCAGCCTCTGAGTGGACTGCCAGACAGCCTTCCAGGGCTACAAAACAGTGAAGAAAGCCAGCCAGGCACAGGCAGCAGCCGCACTAGCACAGCTAGCAGGTTGCATACACACAATCCCTGCCTGCAATGCGTGACACGACGAGCGATAAGGCATGAATCAATCACACATGCTAATCATGATAGCTCTCCCACACGCACACACAACAAACAAGAATCCAGGCAAGGACACGTTCGTCTAAATCCATTGTCTCGGGGACAAGGCGTGGAAACACAGACGGATTGATGAAAACATGGATGGATGGATGGATGGATGGAAGAATGCAGAGATAGATAGCTCACCGGTTTGCTTTCTTCCTTTCTCTCCACCTCTTTCAGCACATTATCCAGGCTAAGTGTGCGTGTGTGTATGTGTGTACATGTGTGTGTGTGTATGTGTATGTGTGTATGTGTGGTGAGCCAGCAAGGATACACACTGCTACATCCCCTCCTCTCCCTCTCTCTGACGATCCCTCCCTCTTTCTCTCTCCTCCCTGGGATTTATTTAATTATTTCCTCCCTCCCACCCTCGCTCACTCATTCGCCCTTTCTTCCTCTCTCTCCCTCTCTCTCTCTCTCTCCTCACAGCTGATAGAGTCGCCTTGCTTTTCCCAAGGCTGTTTAATTCTCTGTCTGTTCCTCCCTTCTTCTAGGACTTGTTATCCTCGATGAAGTCGTATCTCTGTTTTTTTTTTGCAGTGGCAGGCACAGCCAAAAATAGAAGAATAGATGAAAAAAATGCAGTGCCTGCCTGGTATATTAAGAGCTGATATCTGCACGGTACAATGCTCTCTCTCTCTCTCTCTCTCTCTCCCTCTCTCTCTCCCCCCCTGTCTTTCACTTTCACACTGTGTCCCTCGCCCGCCTCTGTGCCTTGTGTGATGCAGCAGCGCTGTAGACTCCTCCCTGGAGAGATAGCAGTGCCACACAGCTGAGAGAAAGAGAGGGGGATGCTGGGAAAAAGTGGTGGCAGTGGGAGGGGGAGGGTGGAGCTGTGGGGGGTGGGCGTGGCTTGGTGGAGGGTGAGGGGTCTGCTGGAGAATCCGGTGCAAGGCAGGGCAGCCCACACTGAGCGCATCATCCAGGGTTTCAACACTTCCACCTCCTCCCTCCCTCCCTCCATCATTCTCTCTCCACACAGAGGGGGGTCTGTTCAATCCACACACACACACACACACACACACACACACACACACACACACACACACAACACACACAACACACACAACACACACAACACACACAACACACACACACACACACACACACACACACACACACACACACACACACACACACAGCCAGAAGCTAGTTGCTTTCAAGGGGAGTCTCTGCTTATTGTTGTCAGCTCTACCTTTTTATATCAATTTTGGTATTTTGGTAATATGCATTTATACAGGAGTTTAAATTGTTTGGCAGGAAATTAAGTGGACTGCAGAACAGAACACAGGCAGATTACTTTGTGGCACAAACAGGAAGAGCTGTACGTATCAGAGTTTAATGGCAGGTGATGGAGGGAGTGATGAACTAATGGAAAAATCACTGCCTACTTTGTTTCAGGGGAAGGCAGTGTTGCCTTCAATTCAATTCAATGCTGGGCAGGGAGGTGGGGCTGCTTTGGAAGTGGGGGCCACTGCCCAGAAGGTCTAAAGGAATGTGCCAATGGCCCATGGCTAATTGGGCAAAACAGGTTAGGTTAGGTTCATATTGTTTATAACAACTAGTCTAATAGCAAACAATGGCTGAAACTAGATACCAAGAACCGGCAGGTGATGGATAGCAGTCTGCCGACATAACGGGTAAAAACTGCTTTTCTGCAAGTGTATGCTTGTTGAACAGGCTTTTTTTGAGAAACACGGGTAGAAACCAGGGTAAATGACACCAACACTATGTCAAGTACCAATGTAATAACCAACCGTAAGAATATCCAGGCTGTGAATAATTTGGAACTGCTAATTCGCACCAGTGCACCCATACCAGTTTCCACATTCGTACACTCTCTTACAGTTGCATATGTGAGCGAAATGCTTGTGCAAATTAAAAAACATTGCATCAAGGGACTATTTGTAATGTAATGTACGTACTATGGACACTGCTTTTTTCATTGCAGCAATAACATTTTTGAGGACACAATATAGTGTCAAAAAGCACATATAGTGCACCGTATAGTACATAAGTATATTATATATGTATATATGTTTTTCAGATATAGTAATGTGGTGGTAGCAAGTCTGAGTGGACAAAATCTCACCAGAGAAAACCAAAAATTGCATGGCTAGAGTGGAAATTGCAATATCTTCACAGGTATTGTCTACTGTACATTTTATCAGGATTTATCAGCACAGAGTTAGCCTTGAACAACACAAACACATTCTAAAAATGAAGGAGTGTCACCCTCCTCCTCCACCCATTCTCATTCCTTCCTCACTTCTCCTCTCTGAATAGAACAGCCCTATCCTTCCCTCCTCTTTCCACGCATGTACATCAACAGCAAGCAAATGAGGTTTAAATTGGAGAAAACACAGCAGGAAGGCACTGTTATAAGTGTTACATGTACAATATTAGATATCATCCACAGGTTACAAGCAAAGCTATGCACAAAACACAGACACTAACTTGGTGTGTGTCAGACTGTACATGTGTGTATCCTTCATTACCTACCTACAGAATGAAGTGAGTCACACCCGGCTCTTCACACAGTAAACCAGTGGTCTGCCTCAGTGCAAAAGCACAGGGCCCCCCTCCCATCAAACACACACATACATACATACATATATACACACACACACACACACACACACACACACACACACACACACACACACACACACACACACACACACACAGGCACACTCACGAGCGCAGTCCACAGGCTGCAGAAACATGCTGTCACAGCAAATAGACAGCGAGGGAGTGCAGCAAACAACATGGGAGTGCGTGAGAGAGAGAAAGGGAGAGAGACAGTGCAGCAGAGAATATAGGGAGTAGTCACATTTACACAATAACTGAATTGATATTAATTTTTAAGACATTTTTTTAGGCTTTTTTTACACAGAGCGTGCCATGTATAAATGGTAATTTTTTTGCATCACAAGTATTTACACACAAATTCAAGATCATTTCAAAGGTTATTTAAATACATTTCGTACCCCAAAATGGCCCAGCCTTTTTAGTTAGCAAGTTTTAAGTTTTTAAGTTTTGACCCATCTTAAGTGTTAGGAGCGATGGACAGCCACTGTGCCGCACCCAGGGACCAACTCCAGTTCTAAGCCAGCCACACACACACACACACACACACACACACACACACAACACAACACCACACACACACACACACACACACACACACACACACACACACACACACACACACACACACAGCTTAAGTTAGCTAACTAGCTAATTAACAATAAATGTAAATGGGGTGCCCGATTAGCTCAGTTGGTAGAGCTGGCGACCCATGTACCGAGGCTGAGTCCTTGCTGCAGCTCTTTTTGAGAGTTGTATTTGTACAATCGATTTCTGTCTCACAGCTGAATACAAAAAAATACAATTATTTTATGAAAAACGTAAATGTTATACTCCGACAGAGCACCATCCTATAAAGCTGGATTATGAGTCGCAGCTGATATGATTGCTTCATTTTTGGACTCTCTGGCTCTCCATTATCTCAGAGTACAGCACTGTCAAGATGCTTTGCAATTAGTCAAAGCCTTGAATTCACATGTCAAAGTTCACCAAAGTTGAAGCCTCCATGAGTAATCCACTTATTGAAACCATTCATTTGCTGGTGTGATCAGGTCTTCGGGACAAACTGTCCAACTTGCACTCAAGATACTCTAACAGAAAGACTGCCATGAATTTGGCTGAGCACAGTCGTGCTCCCAAAAGCACAAACCTTTTTGATTTTAATGACCCCATGTCCTTTCCTCTACCAAGCCATTTGAATGTGCAGTGTTAAAGCAGAATTTGATATCATGTAATTAAAGTAGCAGTTTAACTTTGTCAGTAACTTGTTATTTTACGATTATTTTAATAGAGCCAGTGAATTTTACTTTGGCTCTCTTTATATTGGTCTTTTTACACTTGTCAGGAAGTTGACAACTTTGTTCTTAATGTTTTAACTGTAAGCTGTTGTATCTGTGAGGCATGTATTTGACCAAATTTGTGACATTCAGTACTGCAAACTCTGCCCCGATAGTTCCTGGACCATCAAAAAGTACTACGGTAGCGGGACTTTTTGCCGCAAGAAACTATGGCTAAGTAATTAAATTAAGACCCTGGTTCCTCCTAACCTTGCTAGGCAGCTGGACTCGCAAGATCACAAAATCATGAGCTCGCGCAAGAATCCATCTCGCCAGGCTACATTGAAAGAAGAGCAAAGAACGGCACTGAAGACTTTTCTCTGTGGAAAAATTGCTGATCCTGACTGCTTTCGGTAAGAGTTTGACTAGGTTATATGATTTGTAGATGTGATTGGTTGAAGTTCACCTAGGATGGACAGTGAAGTATTTTTGGAAAGTGCCTGCCCATCTGGTGTAGCCAGGGTAGGTTTCCAGTTTTTACCAGTTGGACAATTGTAAACTCCTTATTAAACTTACTTCTCTTGTCTGGTATACAACTGTAACTCTGTGAGCGGTGTTAAGTCTGAATCATGGCTGACTGAGGTTTGGTAGTGAGATGTCCTCTACACTTCCACCTCGGACTGACAGTTCTGATAACTGTGCATCCATGTCTACATAGCATTATGAGTCTGACTGTAATTGGCAATCCTAGAGGGGGATAGAGAGTGAAATTGGATCTGATGCACTCACTGTCCTCTCCTGGGCAGGGCATGCCAGGCCTCTCCGGGATACTTGGGAACACTGCAAATTACAAAAAAGAAAAGCAAATCATTCATCATTCCAGTTGGCTGTTTTTCTTCTCCTGTCAACAAGCAGATATGTGAGAAAATTAAAAGCCTAACCCATATGCAATCCAGATGCTGAACACCCTGAATTTACATAATTTCAAGTTCACACAAACTCTTTATACCTGAATATCCTCACCAAAGGTTCACAAAAAAGTCATCAAAATATTAGGAAGGAAAGCCATGAACAAAGAGTTGCAAAAAGTTTAAGTGGCTTGTAATTCCTCAAATGTTACATGCTTGCTAAGGTATATTGCCATTTACTGGGTTGTTTTTAGTCTTATAAAGTTATCCATTGTGGCAAATAGTTTAAAAATGATGGAGCTAACTCACCATGCAGCAGCAGCCCAGACCTCTTAGTCCGATTGTAAATGCGAAATGCCTCCTCCAGCTCCATCTGTGATGAGATGGTGCAAGGGTCCCCTAAATGAAAAAAGACACACACAAACTCAAACACATGCATTTTATAATAGTCATCTAATTCTGTCCTTCGCATCATCCACTTTACACAAACACATTCGGTCTGGCTAAATGGGGTAGCATTGGAATATCTCTTATCTTCACCTGCTGTGCTGGCTCAAATTTCAGCCTGTCATGAAACCAAAGGTGTTTAGACCAAACCTGGTATTTCAAGGTTTTGATTTTTTATGTCTTGTACACAGAACATATACCAGCAGCAACATTGGAGGTAATGCACTACCTCAGTCGGTCCACTAGAAAAATTGTGAATATTATTTTAGTTTTAGTATTATTTCATTGACTAGAAGTTAGTCCATTGAGAAAATTTATAAAAATGTACTATTCTGTTTATAGGTTGCACACTCTTCTCTGTTCTACACACTCTTTCCTGTCTTACATCTGGCTTCTCACACAGTTTTATTTGAATCATTTATAGAGGCCTGCAGAGATCAAATTATCCAGTAATTTAGAAGAAAGGTAGCCAAGATAAAAAGAAGCCTAAAAAACAAATGTACTTATTTTCTGCTTCCTTGTACTGTTAAACATCTCACAACCTCTCAGATTTACGTTGGGTTAGTGACACCCAGATGAGGCTGCAAAGTTAAACACAATTCAAACTCTTACACAGACTCAAAATTATTGATTCATATTACTATTAATATTAATAGTAACCTCTGTCTATCCTGGCTGTCGGTGCCTCATCCAGACGTTTTGTATCTGGATCTTTGTTCCCCTAGTTTGCATGTGTGCTGTGTGTCCTCTTCTAGACCTAAGGTTGCTTAACTTCTTCCTGGATCCACATTCTTCACTTGTGTTTTACAAATACACTGCCCATCCAAAGAAAAAGTCACACACTGTAATATTTCGTTGGACTGCCTTTAGCTTTGAGTACGGCACGCATGCGCTGGGGCATCATTTTGATAAGCTTCTACAATGTCACAACATTTATTTCCGTCCAGAGTTGCATTCATTTTGCGCCAAGATCTTGTATTGATGATGGGAGAGTCACACTGATGCACAAAGTCTTCTCCAGCACATCCCAAAGATTCTCAATGGGGCTGAGGTCTGGACTCTGTGGTGGCCAATCCATGTGTGAAAAGGATGTCTCATGCTCCCTGAACCACTCATTCACAATGTGAGCCCAATGAATCCTGTCATTGTCATCTTGGAATATGCCCGTGCCTTTAGGGAAGAAAAACTCCATAGATGGAAAGACCTGGTCATTCAGTATATTCAGGTAGTCAGCTGACCTCATTCTTTGGGGACATAACGTTGCTGAACCTAGACCTGACCAACTGCAGCAACCCCAGATCATAACACTGCCCCCACAGGCTTGTACGGTAGGCACTAGGCATGATGGGTGCATCAATTCATTCGCCTCTCTTCTTACCCTGATGCGCCCATCACTCTGGAACAGGGTAAATCTGGATTCATCGGACCACATGACCTTCTTCCATTGCTCCAAAGTCCAATCTTTATGCTCCCTAGCAAGTTGAAGCCTTTCTTTCCGATTAGCCTCACTGATCAGTGGTTTTCTTATGGCTACACAGCTGTTTAGTCCCAATCCTGAGTTCCCTTTGCATTGTGCGTGTGGAAATGCTCTTACTTTCACTATTAAACATAGCTGTGAGTTCTACTGTGGATTTCTTACGATAAGATTTTACCAAACGTTTAAGCGATCTCCGATCACAATCATTCAAGAGTTTTTTCCGACCACATTTCTTCCTCGAAGAGGATGGTTCACCACTATCCTTCCAGGTTTTCCTTCCAATTTTAGTAGTTTCAGCAATCTCCTTAGTTGTTTTCTTTGCTTGATGCAGGCAAATAATTTGACCCTTCTGAAACTGATTAACATCCTTTCCACGACCACAGGATATGTCTTCCAATATGGTTGTTTAAGAAATGAGAAGCTACTCAATGCATCAGCTAGGGTTAAATAACTTGTTGCCAGCTGAAACATATTGATCACTGCAGTAATTATCCAATGGAAGGCTCTTACCAATTTGTTTAGTTAAATCTAGGTTTTGATTTTTTTTGGGACGGGCAGTGTATTTACACATACACCGATCAGCCATAACATTGTGAGCACTGACAGGTGAAGTGAATAACACTGATTATCTGGTTATCATGGCTCCTGTCAGTGGGTGGGATATATCAGGCAGCAAGTAAACATTTTGTCCTCAAAGTTAATGTGTTAGAAGCAGGAAAAATGGGCAGCATGAGGATCTGAGCCACTTTGACAAGGGCCACATTGTGATGACTAGATGACTGGGTCAGAGCATCTCCAAACCTGCAGCTCTTGTGTGGTGTTCCCGGTCTGCAGTGGTCAGTAACTATCAAAAGTGCTCCAAGGAAGGAAAAGAACCAGAGACAGGGTCATGGGGGGCCAAGGCTCATTGATGCACGTGGGGAGTGAAGGCTGACCTGTGTGGTCCGATCCAACAGACGAGCTACTGTAGCTCAAACTGCTGAAACAGTTAATGCTGGCTCTGATAGAAAGGGGTCAGAACACACAGTGCAGAGCAGTCTGTTGGTATGGGGCTGCAGAACATTCTGACCAGCAGGGTGCCCAGTGGCTCATAATGTTATCATCAATATTTGTATTGTAAGAGGCACCCTGGTACCTCACCTAGTTGAGTTGAGCCTGATTTATACTTCTGTGTAGAATCAACACCGTAGCCTGACATGCACCTCCCCAAAAATGTAACTACACATCACGACAATGTAGCCTGAAACAACTGTGATTGGTCTGCTTGAGGTATGTGTGCAGCGACTCATGTAAAACCCAGATGAGTTAATAATGCTGTTTGAGAATCCCTCTTCAAACAGTCACACACAGGCACAAACAGACACACAGAACGCAGCCTCACTGCATGATATGCTCTTGTCTGAGAAAAACACAAGACAGATTGAGCAGAGAGAGGCATGGGAGAGTTTGGCATAGACACCAACCACCAACAAGCATTTTGGCATTGCTGTTTGCATTACACATATAAATGCTGATAATGGCTTAAGTTATTCACATAGGCCTGACGTAGAGCCAACATACAACTTTAAATCAGCCTTAAGGCTGAGTCCTTGCCACAGGACCAGATTTGACTCCAACCTGACCATGACCTCTTGGTCATGGAAGCAAAGAGTGAGGGCAGCTGGATGTGAGCACTTCAGGCCATTCCAGTGTGCAGTGTGATGTGGCAGTGATGACTTTTGGACTGGCCAGAAGCCCAGGAAATGGGCTTTCATGGTGCATTTTTGAGCCAGAGTCTAGTGCTAGCGTAAAAGGACACAGCAGTCGAGACAGAGTACACAGACTGATGTACAGTATTTTACCTTGAGGCACACCCACCTTCATCATCGATCCACTTGAGCGTGATGGGCTGCTGCTTGGCAACGCTGCACATTGTTCTCACCTCCTCACACAACTCCACAAAGGTTACCGTGGCTGCCAAGTCTGTGATCAGCATGTCCCTGAATGCACACACACACACACACACACACACACACACACACACACACACACACACACACACACACACACACACAGAAAAATGTCAAGATTAAGTCACTTGAGTTACACTGTTTTAGTAGGGCAGAGATCAAGAGATCCCCCAGGGGGTTAAAAGGAGTCAACAACACAATGAGGAATTCATTCATGATTATTGATCCTTCCCTAAGGTCTGATATTGTAAGATACAGACAAGGAGGCTCACTCCTATGTTATCGGTCGATTAGTTAGCTGTTATCTGGCTACAGAGTACTTGGACGTGCAATCAGGTCTGACAGAGTAAAGCATGGAGGGAACTGTTGGCTTAGTTAATGAAACACTGACTGCAGAACCATGTAATTCACTGGGCATGTCTGTTGTGTGTATTGGCTCAGGTCAGTCTCAGCTGTTTACTAGCTTGCACACAAGTTAACATTCAGAGTAGATTATGCAGCTGTTAAACAGCATCAAATAGACAAAATTAAGAGGCACTCGACTGATTTTGGACCTGAAGATCAGTTTACTAGTCAGCGTTGTGGTTGTCTACTATTGTTTTGATGGGAAAGATCCCCTAGAGGCAGAAATGACATACTGTGCATTTAACCGCAAAGATTCTCCTAACCATCTCCATAAAAAATATGTGTGTTGCACAGATTTATAACTCATTTCACAAATGTAACTTTAAAAATGTAAAAGTTTTGGCTCACATCCTACAAAAAGAGTAATGCCGTAAAGTATTTCAGGCTGTCACCTTGTTTGGAATAATAAATAGTGTTTGTACTTCTAAATAGGATGAAAATCTTTTTTATCATGCAGCGGAGCAAATATTTTTCATTCAGATGGTTGGAAGACACTTGAAGGATTGTTGAAATGCTTTCAGAACATCCATAAGTGGTTTTAACAACCTGGATTATTCAAAGCTTCACGGATATTGATATTCTCCCTTTGTCTGTGTTGCTATTGCAGCCTCTCAGTGGTTTGTGCAAAGACTAACAAAGATGGTTTTGGTGAACTTTATTTTGTTTCTGTCAATGGAGTCTGGTCGGTAGCGCCCATTGTTTTGGTCGGAGATGCTGGTGCTCTAGCATTTTGCTCCTGAATCCTAGAGAACCCAGTGTTCTCAAGCATTACATTTTTTCTAAACACAAGCAGCTGAAGAACATTGCCTTAATACAGCACATACTGTAAATTTGTGATTCAGGAACAGTTGGATAAAGGAAGAGTGAACCAGAGTGTGACTGACCAGACATTTGATGTGAACTTTAATACAGACACTTTTAAATTGGTACCAAAAAGACAGACAAGAGATTTTTCCAATCATAAATGGTTGAAGGATGAACTTAGGAGTTGAGATGTACTGATTGTGCTCTGGTTATTGAACAAATCACAACTCGTAAGAAATCCCTGGAAAGACAAAGTTGGCAAGTTGAGTCAGAATGCTTTTAATATTGTAAAGAGAGACTTTGTACTAATTTGAATACTAAAGCTGTAAACTAGAGGGCTGGGACAGACACTGGTTGAAACCAACTGCCATAAATTCTTTACCATCCCTGATTGTGAACGCTGAAAAGAAACAGCAAGTACCAAGTGGCTTACTCCATATAGGTACTGGCCTTCAAACACCCTTATCAGTGGATGATTCTTTTAAATATGGGAGTGCATGTTCAGTTTCAACATCAACCCTCACTGCTCTGCTGCTGGCTGAATGTGACATTGTGGGCAGAATGTATTCACATTCAACAGTGCAGCTGCAGAAAATCACGGTTCGAAAGCAGACGGGGCCGAGCATACAGCTGAATATGTGCGTTTACAAATAACACCACCTGAAACACGCTTCTGAATGTGTAAGTGCAGGAGCTACAATGACTGAGCCCACGTCAGTGTGTCTGACAGGTTTCTGGGTGTGTGGTGTGTGTGTGTGTGTGTGTGTGTGTGTGTGTGCGCGCATATTTATGGCGTGTGTTTGTTGGACTCTGACAAGGTGTAGCAGAGACAGCTTGCTTCCCAGCAGGCAATGCTCCACACAATGTGGAATGATGTAACACACACACACACACACACACACACACACACACACACACACACACACACACACACACACACACACACACACATACACACACACACACACACACACACACACACACACACACACACACACACACACACACACACACACACACACACACACAGAGAGATGTTCCCATACCATTTCTTCCTTCCTGATTGTGATTCCTGAACTGCGTATACACACACAGTTATTTATGTACATTACATACATTTCCACATTAAAATGTCTATGACATATATAATATAATGTTATGCTATCAATACACCTTTGTTCTGTATGTAGTTTAGTTGTATTCTTCCATTATCCCTAACGTTTCCAACAATGTTCAGACTCATTTTATTCAGGTAACGCTGCGTTTTAGTGGTCGCCTGTCAATGGCGTTATATCCCCTTTGTGCCTGCATCAGCATTGTGGTTGTCTGCCAGAAGCTGTCATACATTGACTGTTTATCCAGTCTGAAGCCACATTGTTACCATCCACTGTTTAGATCTTGGTGCCTTTTAACTCTAGATTTGAACCGGATGAAGGATTTTAGTCATCGGACGTCTGGATCTTAAGTTATCAGAGAAACAAGCGGAGCTAACGTTAGTAGCTTTCTGTTTGTTTTGGAGTGGAGGAGACCTCTGTGGATAACTGGGCTCCTGGTAGAAACCTCCTGAACCATGAACACTGAAGGAATCCTAACCGGGAGAAGCTGACTGCAGTGATGGCAATGGTGGTGAATACAACAACTCCCATGACATCATCAAAATTCGTCTTTTGTTATTGTTTTGATGTGAGAGACCACCTGATGGCTATCATATATGTTCTAGCTCAGTTTAACCCCTTTGTAAAACATAAACATGCAGAGAATGAAATTCATAGAACTTTCTTTTATTATCCAGTTTGACAGTCCGTCAAATTGCTGACATTTAGCCGACTCTGGCTAAAGTTACACTATCAATTCTTCTCCTCTGCTCTAAAACAGTAGTTGCCAGTACCCAGTGGCAGCACAGGACACATGACCTGATCCTGATTGGTTAGTACTTGTTGCCTTTGTTGGTTTGGGTTAGTTAGGTTTAGGCATGAGGAGTGAGCTTGGTTAGGGCCAGAGTAAGAATATCAGAGTAAGGCAATAAGAGTCAGAGTAGGGCAGGTCATGACTTCAACATCCTTAGAAACAAATGGCCAACAGGATACTGCTGGGAAGAACCAGGGTCCCGGTTTTGGGGCTAAAGAATTGGAGATGTTATAGTCCACAGATGCAGCCTTTTAGGCAGTATTGGAGGCATTTCCAATACCGGTATTGGTAAATCAGGTTTAGTTTACTCTGATGTGATCAATATGAAGTCTATATGAGTATGATCCATTATATTGTAGATTTACTTTTAAATATCATCAACAGTTTATTATTATATTATTGTGCTTATTATACTTACACTGCCATAACCTTAATAGAATTAAACATGATGTGTTAAAAGGGTAGCCTACTTCATTTTTCCTCTCTGTCCTCTTTGTAGACATACTAAAAAGAATACTTTCTACTCCGTTGAAAAAAAAAAAAAACCTGTCAAAGCCAAATACACTGGGAAAAACCTCTCAAGACTCTGTGGCTGACCCTTGCACTATTTGCTGAGTGCATACTCCAGAGCGCTCTGCACACGAAGGGATTGGTCATGTACAAGAGCATAAACCTACCTCAACATGTTGATCTTTGATCCCTCTAATCAAAACCTTTCTGCCACCTTGAGCTCAAATATTGTGTTTGGTAACACACACTGTCACTGGGGTTCCACCGACATTCACAATCCAGTCCTGTTTTCACTTTTAACCTCCTGGGAAACACCAATAAAGTAAATCAAGGTAATTAAGAAACCTATGTGCATGAAATAAACCCACACGGTCTGAGAGTAAACAGCTCTGTTAAAGGCCTTAACGGTTATGACGATATCTTAGATATGGTGATGGATGATTGTGGGGCAGCCTCCAGGGCTCAGCAATAAGGATTGCCCACTTGCCCAGGGCAAGTAAAATGCAACTTTGGGCCAGTGAATCTAACAACTCACTTGCCCGATTGACAAATGGTGAAAAGAATGAAACTGATGATGGAAGTAGCTAAGGAGTGAGCCTTCTCACTTCCTTCTCATCTCTGTTAAGAGGTGCTCAAGTGCTGCACCGATCAGGCACTCGTGAAGATGCCCATGTATACACACAAGCTTAAGAGAGTTGAGAAGTACTTTTGATCCAATTCAGAGTTCTTAGTAAGTTCTACATCAGTAAACTGCTACCTGAGCAGCAGCAGTTCTCTGACATTCACAGCAACATGCCAACATATATCCTGACTATCCCCCCCATCTATCTACACTTATTGTTAATCAACCTGAATAAAACTAAAAATCAGACAAGAAATCAGATAAAATGAAGAATGTTCATTTTAAAACTCTTTCTCTTAGTCATCTGAAAACCCTTCACTCCCCTGAGTAGAAAACAGTACAAAACAACGCATCACACAGCATGCTAACTGGATTAATAGGCTACTGGACAAGGTGGCTTTTCATTCTCAGGCTTCTATATTTTAGTCTGTTTAACCTTTTCTGATCTCTTAATCATGAGATGCCAGTGTATGCCAGGCCCGGTATACTGTGGACCCTGTTACTGTTAATCCAGTACAACATCAAAAAAACACCAAAAACACAATGATTCTTATATTCAGGTGATTATACACGAATGAAAACATACCTAGAATTATTATATTCTATTACTGACAATAGATCCTCCTAAATGTTACAAACTGGACCTTGTGCTACATAATTTAAAGTGCATAAGCTACTTTTAATAATAAAAAGTGTTAGTATTGGCTATTCTGGCACTGTATTACTTGGTATAAGACTGATACAAAATTTTGTGTTATCACCCATCCCTAGTACCCACCGGGGGCTGTACACACACAGTGCAAACAATCCAGTCTTTCTGACAATAGTCTCCTACATGTTACACACTGGACCTTTAACTCCTGGTTCCTGGGCCCATCCCTAAATAAAATGATGTTTCAGACAGTGACTTGCGATGTGTTCGACTCGCATGTTGATATTGCGATGACAATAAAAATACAATTTACCGGTTTACCCTAATAATAATCTGCTACAAGAAAATCCTTTCAGTCAGGCTCTAGTTGATACTTTGATCAAATCAGCTGTACGTGACTAACATTAGCATTAGCATGCTGTTAACCAATCATTACTATTTCGCACTCACAGTTGCCATGCTAACATTTAGAATAATGCACAGAATCATGCTTACTGTGGCAAGGTTAGAGTTGCAGACTTTAAATTTTAGGTTTATCATTTCATAAATACAAAAATATAGTAAGGTTGAAATGAACTTTGTTTCTCCCGGACCAGGATATAACAGGATATAACAGAGAAAACATCAGGCTAAACATAAATGCACCAAGACAGAAACATAACATCTAACATGTATTGTTGTTGCTTGTTGCATCAAAACCTGAGTGTAAATAAAGGTCAAAGTATAATAAAAATAAATAAGATTAACATAATAAAAATGGTAATGAATGAGTCTTGGGCTGGCAAAGGGACTGGCAAACCAAACAATGGCGTGAAAACTACTTGGCTAGCTTGGCTCCTCTTAATAAGACATGAGCTCTCCTGAAAACATGATTTGTGAAATTTTGAGGGGTCTCTAAAATATTGACAATATGCTATTTTTGCCATGTATTTCTATTTATCTGTATTTTCATCATGATGGATTATTCATAAAATTAGGCTATTATTGATGTATAATTCTTGCCATCACCATCAAAGTGTGCCGCCGCAATATCATAAACTTCATTCACATTAACTCAAAGATCAGAAAATAAATGAAGACTCACTTTGGTTTCGGCAGTCGTGGTGGGCATTCGTGTGTGATTGTCATATATAATTATAGGTTCCAGGTCAACGTCCAACCAAACAATTACCACAAAACTAAAGGAGCTTGAGAACACACCAACAGACGACACCCACAAGGATAAATAGCCACTGATGTTAACAGCATATTCTAAAATAAAATAGGAGAGAACAGGGCTGGTTCTCAAATTCATTAGATCTGGCTCTCTAGACGATGCTGTTTAAAATGTTGGTACTTAAATATTCAGTACCCCTCTCTCCCTAACCCCAACTGGTCGAGACAGATGACCACCGACCCAGAGTTGAGGTGTGCTCAAGGTTTTTGCATCTAAAAGTGAAGTTCTTCCTTGTCACTGTCACCAAGTGCTTGCTCATGGTGGGAATTGTTGGGTCTCTGTAAATCACTGAATAAGTAGTACAGTCTGTACCTGCTGTATTTGTAAAAGTGTCCTGAGTTACTTTTCATTATGATATTATCATTAGGGGTTATACAAATAAATTAAGTTGAAAAAAATCTCTGTATTGGCCGGTATTGGCCTTGATGGCAGAGGCCTATCAGCCAATAAGATGGCATTGTCTGATATCAGTGGCCGATGTTTATCTGTTGAGTTGTATCAATTTAGTGCTGGTTAAATGTTGTGTTGGTAATTTCCAACTTGCATACTGAAGAAATAATCACCTCAGCTTTCCAGCACTTGCACTAATTGCATGCAAATGCCACAGCAGGGACAGTGAACAGCTGTTCAGCTCTGAGTCTCACATCTTGGATGAGAAGACACACAGACTGAGCTGCAACAGGCCAGAGGTGCTTGTCTTTCTAGATTTATTTGTTGCCATTGCATTGAAGCACAAAAAAGTGATATCTGCCAAATTGCTATTTTAAACATCTGTATCAGTCCGTAATTCCCCAATCAGTGCATTCCTGCTATTACTGGTTCTGTGTATTGTTCTTTCTATTGTTACATCACGATAAATAATGACTTTTCTTGTGTATGTTGTCTGATGCAGGAGATGTTAGGTTGTTGCATTTCGTTGAAATTAAACTTTCATTGTTTTTCAAACTGTTTTCATTCATTTTTAAGATTTCCTCCTTTTTAATTCGATTAGAATAACATTTTAGTAAGAGACAACTAACCCCACAATGGGGATGACGTCTTTGACAGTCCATTTCTTTTCACCACAATGAGTTTATGATCTCTCCATTCCTACCTGACCCTTCAGGCTACCCTTACACATTAAAAAAGGGAATCAATGAAAGGAAAAAGTGTGACAACCGACCCCGCACTCCCCTAAAAATGATACCAATTATTCAATATTCTTCTCAGCATCCTACAGTGACTGTTATTGTCATTATTTGGATTTATTCCTGGTTGAGTTTTACATTGGTCGGTATACAGGAGTGCAGTGTCACTGTGACCTAGCTTGATCTCAAGAGCCCTGCTGAAACGGTAACAAGACGACCCCTACACACTGACCCGTAACACCGCCACACATCATTCCACAGGTGTGTCCCCTTTCATCACAGCCAGCCGGCTAACCACCGCCTGCTTGTTGCCTTGGGCTAGCTACTTACCCGCTGTAGTGTGCTTTCATTTTCACCAACTCCGAATCCAAGTCCATTATGGTTCCGTTTGACGCTAGCATATGCATGGTACAGTTTGGTGGACCTCCCAACTAGCAGCCCAACGTTAACTGGACGGGCCCAAACTAGCCGTACTTCCCGCTCCCGTCGGAAGACAAAGGTTTACATTACACGGACAAGAGTAACGTTTGGTCCGACACTTTTAAACAAAACTTGTCGAGCTACTTTGAAGTTTCTTTCGTTTAGTCGACATTAGAGCCTTCTCTGGCGGAGGAGTTGTCAAAGTGGCCCGACTAACATGATTATTTCCGGCTTTACATGTCAAAATAAAATATACTGACAAAAGTATGCTGGAATGGGATTCAGGATTAGGGTCACGCTTTTATTTTGAATCTGAAAGCTCGTGACTTCCTGATCTCTTCCTGGCTAACTTGACCCAGTTTCTTATGGCTCACTATGGTTACCGCAATCCAAATTCACCTGTCCCATTATTCCTAACGGAGCGTGTTGAGCGCCCCAACAAAAAGTCTATAATATTAATGTGAGGAATTAAAGACAGTATGGTCGTCGAGGTAGAGTTTATAACGAACTTACTGACTGTTTTCCCTCTACAGTATCTTCACACAGGTGGTGTGTCTACTCACTAATAAATACTTAATAACCTTCTTCACGGTATATTTTATCTCTCCTGTCCTTATATATTCCAGTATAAAAGGAGGTCTGTTTTCCCTGAAATAATTAGTTCATAATGTAAACATAATTTAGTATAAATGTTTTTGAACACAGTGTTTAACATTTAGTAAAAGCATTCATGGAAAACAAATCATGTGAGCTGGAAGAGATGGATCACAAGCAGACCCATGAAGGAGAACTCCAACAGGCTCACAGAATGAACACATTTCATGGATACAAGGTGGATGACGCCTCTACTACTATGATGCGGTTGTCAGGCGCCCCCTGCTGGTTGATTAATTAACAACTTCATGGAAACATTAATGACTCATTGTCAATATAATGGTACTTTTAATGCCACATAGACAATCATAGTACAACGCATTGATATAGATAGAGATATAGATATAGATAAACATTTTCCCTCTGCGTTCAACCCATCCTGTGCTAGGAGCAGAGGCTCTGACCCCTCTGACCCCCTCTCTGTCCCACTCTGTGTACCAACCAGTGCTTCTATAAAGGAACACAGATATAGAGCCCCAGGCTGATGTGTGTCAGTTAGAGATAAGTTATCAAATGGAATTAGAAACATGAATGATGTCAAATAATAACATTCTTCAACAAGACAGGGCTTCAATAACTGGATATGGTCAGATATAAGAATGGTGTTAATCCTGATGCATCGATACATAAGCAACCTTACTGTTGTAGCTGCTGATTGTGAGATAATTAACGGGGTAGCAAAGACAAAAAAATAACTAATTTGGGTGTCATTTCTCTAAACATAATTATAGTAAATAGATTTGTGGTGGGTATGTAGCCTATGCGTTTGCTCTGGCTCGCCACCATTTTGCAAAATATGGTTGAAGATGAAGCTGAAAGAGATTTTGAGGAGATTCCTAGAAACCCAATGGTGGAAATAAAACAATTTATGGATTTCTGAAGCACCTTTAGAGTTCAAATATCTTCATTTAGGTGCTTTTCCAAGCAAATATTGATATACGTGACTGTATGTGCCTTTACAGGTGGCAGAAATATATGCTGATTTTATTCACAAACAATCACATATATCAAAATGAAGATATCATGACTCAAAAGATGTAATTCTAAATAAATACATTTGTTTAAGATGTGGCCATACAATAATTTCATTATGTTAACACGTTATTTTCTCAAAATTCATTCATGTGTTACATTTGACAGTATTTGACACCAAACAGTGGTGGCCAGGCATTTTTATGGTCCCCTCCAGTGTCACAGTGCTTATGAGGCTTTGTTCAATTTACAGGACTGCACTAAAAATGCTTTTTGGGTATGATACATTGATACATGTACATTGCTCAGATTGGATATTTGGTCTTTGCCCAATACATTTTGATTGCAAAAACAACGCAGGATCCATTGGGATGGCATATTTCATTTTTTTAAATCTCCACTTTTATGTCTTGCCAGATCCCTGCAGGACGGTGCATAAGATATGTGAATAATCCACAGTCATTGCACATTTCCTCCAACACTGACAGTGAACCTTCATCAAATATATCAGACAGAAAGCTATCAAACACAACACACACACACACACACACACACACACATATAAATATATTCTGCAATTTATTTTGTTTTATGATAGTTAGTGATTTTATAAATTATACATAGGCTACATGAGGTTTACATTATACATTGACTATATATATTATACATATATATTATATACATTACATTAAATATAATAAAAATATGATTGTATAAAATGATTACAGGTAATGAGTGTCAGAAACCTCGGACAGATCCTTCGGCTCTAGGTGGGTGGTCGTCTGTCTCGACCAGTTGGGGTGAGAGAGAGAGAAAGACAAGAGAGAGAGAGAGAGAGAGAGAGAGAGAGAGAGAGAGAGAGACAGAGAAAGAGAGAGAGAGAGAGACAGATAGACAGACAGACAAACAGACAGACAACAACAGTAGCAACAACTACACTAATAGTAGTGACTGATGATGATGAACATGAAGAAGACGATGACGACGGCGACAACAACGATGGGGGACAACAAGCAGTGATTATAGTAATAACAGTAACTGTAGCTATAAAAATACTTTATAATAATAATAACACTAATATCAGTGATATTAGCAATGGCAGTCAAGCAGGACCATGGCAGGAGGCTCCACCAGGATCCATGAGAACCTGCGAGACGAGAAAGCACAAGAACTCCGGGGAAGAAGTGAAGTTAGTAACATGCATTAATGGGACATGAATGAGTGCAGAAAGAGAGAGGAAGAGAGGAGCTCAGTGCACCATGGGAAATCCCCCAATAGTCTAAGCCTATAGGCCTATAGATGTGAGACTACTTTGTTTTGTCCTTGTGGAACTATCCCAGGTCTCTGTGCACCTTTTCATAGAGGTAGACTATCCCTTGATCCAGCAGGTTATTTGGTCTGCCCCCTGATGCTGAAATGTAAAGGTCGTCCGCCCTGATGGTCATATTATCGTCATAAAACAGATATGAGTAAAGGTGCCCTCTACTGGCGGTATGGCTGTGGCAGATGGCGGAGGACAGGCTGTAGAGCTGTGTCTGCTCTCCACTCACAGGGAGTTCTACAAACTTAGACGGAGTGATGGGGTCTCTGAGTACTGATCCATCAGGGGATGCTCGAGATAAGTGGAGTGTTACAATATCAGGGCTATTACACAAGATTTCTGTCTCTACGTCGGAACCACATGCCGCACATTGCAGTCCTTGTGTTGGACTGAAAGCCTGCAGGTTAAGAAGCGAGAAGGTGGTGGCGTGCGCACTGGGTTGTGGTAAAAAAAGAACACTACCCAGGGTGGAGGTGGTACAGGTAGTGGATCTACACTCTCCACACCTTTCCTTCTCTATTAACTGGGTCGTTGTTTGCACCCCACATGCGTCGAACCAGAGCAATAAGTCAGCCAGTACATCCAGCGGATCGTTCGTCTGGTACAGACGTAACGCTGGCTGAGCCGCGCTGAGTTCTACCAGAGCACTGTGCACTTCTGTTGGTGGGAACAGCCTTCCTGGGGTTTTCAGGGCTGTTAAAAACAGCCCCGCAAACGTTGGTGTGGCTGACAGCGTTATTAAGGCCTCCGAGGGTTGGTGCGTTAATTTCTCCCGCACAACCCTCAGGTGAAGCGCAGCTTGCACCGTTGCGTTCATCCAGCAATTACTGAAGCCATTTGGAAACTTACAAATGGTCTTACAACGACTGGCGACAACATCTGTCCCCAGTTTGTGCTCTGCGTCGTTGTCACCGAGCCCTTTAACGCATGGCACCGTGGCACCGACCTCTCCAACAGCAGTGTGTGAAACCGCTGCGCTCTCTGAGGCAGCAGCTGGGACTCTGGGCTTGCTCTCTGATTCTGAACCTGTCTCATCAAAGCTCTGCACCTGTTCTTCGTGTCCTTCATCGTGGCCTGGTTGGAAGTATGACTCGAAGAGTCTCCGGGCAGCTTTAGTAACGAGCGTACCCACAACGACACCGAGTGTGAGTATCATGATGCGGGAAATGTCCGTTGTGTGTGCTGGATGTTCCCTTTATACACTGAAGACAGCCGACAGTGACGTATCAGAGGCAAGAATTATTGCCTACTACTCGTTATCAAAGGGCTGTCCTTTATACGTCATCACTGCGTCATAATATAACGCTCTAGAATGGCATTCAACTTTTTTTTATTACAGTGGTGGAGAGTAACTAAGTACATTTACTCAAGTACAGCGTTGAGTATTTCCATTTTATTCTACTTTTTGCTGATGCAGCGATCCTGAGCCTTCTCCACAAGGACATGGACCCTTCTGTGTTCCATAATGAGATAGCCCCCTTTATTAAGTGGTGTGACACCAACCATCTCATTCTAAATGTCACAAAACACAGGAGATGGTCTTTGACCCGAGGCAAGTGACTGACCATAAGCCAGTGGTCATCAAAAACCAGAAAAAGTGTCCTCGTATGAATATTTAGGTGTCCATATAGACAACCTTCTTTGCTGGAAAACACACATTGATCACCTGTGTAATCGACTGCAGCAGAGACTGTACTTTCTAAGGCGACTGCGTCTGTACGGTGTGAGCAGCCAGATCATGCTGATGTTCTACAGGGCGATCCTAGAGAGCATCATTAGATATGGATTCACTGCATGGTTTGGCAACTTCACAGTGCAGCTGAAAAGCAGGCTGGCCAGCACGCACAAAATAGCTATGAGGATAATAGGGAGGAAAGAATAGGGGCAGGGGTCTCCAAAGCTTGGCTTTCCTTTAAATTTCTCCAAAACTAAAGTGTTATAGCTGGCTACTCTTTTTGTGCAGAAAAAGATAAACATGGACACTAACAAAATCAATTGATTTAAACATGGAATTGATTTGATAACTAGACATTCTCAGTCTGTGGTGAACCAATTTGTTTCCCTCATCTCAAGCAAAATGAATCAAATTCTGTGTTAAACAGCGACGGTTGCAGATGATATTAGCTGATATAATTCACCAGGCCTGGATTCCTGTGCTGTGATTTGTCTGAAAGTATGATGTTATACTCTTGGCTATCCTTCATGATATTTATATCACAGTGCCATCATGCAGTCGTATGAGCCATCGCTCCCTCTGCCAAGGAGTGTTTTTTTGAGGGTTTATTTAAAAACATTTTTCCTGATGTGACCCACGTGAATCATGCTGATCTGTAAACAGAATATTTTATGGTCGTGCTAGCTACAATTGTTTAAATCTAGTTCCCAGGTGAAGTTCTAAACAAGTTTGTCTTAGTTTGACACATGTCCTAAAATCTGTCTGATTCTTGTAACTGTAGTTAGTGCCTGAGACAGCAGCCCCCCAAACCTCCCACTGCTCTCTGTACAGTCAGTGCTCTGCAGCAGCGCCACCTGCAGGCAGTGAGTCAGCAGCACTTCTTGTGAAAATGTGAAGTGAGTTTTGGAAAATAAAGACTTCACATGGCTTTGATAATCAAATGTGAATATGTTTTTGTCTTTCACTTTACTGCTAACCAGCAAATACTCCTCATAGATGTGTTATAATGCAGCTGCTAATAGCCTTATACAGTACTGTCACTTTATGTAAAGCTCACAGTCATGCTATAGCGTATTATTGATTCCATTTCAGAAACATAGAAACTATAATCTGTTAAGATACGTTGGAGACGTTTTCTCTGTCTTTATAACTGGCTGAACTTATGGTAGTTATAATGTGCTGTGCAGCCCAGGACTCAGCTTCTTCTTTCAAACAAGTCCCTCCTCCCCTACTCAGTCCTTTTGGCCAGAAACAATGACTCGTGATTACTCTTTGGGTCCATATTGTTCTCTCTCTTCAACGTAAGGACTCTGTAAAAGAAGGAAATGGTTTTAAAAGCATCTTTAAGCAATGTTCCATTCAAATACCTTTTTTACTGCAGAAGGTGACATTGGCCCGTAATCAGTTTTATTTGGTTGTGAGTTGTTGTGAGAAAAAAGTGCCTCGTTGCTAGTGTCTTGTTATATTATTGCATTGCAGGAACATTTGGATGGAGCATTGTTAAAGGGTTAGGGAGGGTTACAACCTCCTCAATCCCTTTCCTTTTGTCATTTTTGTATATTTATTACAGCGGACTAAACTGAACTTTGGGACATTCACAAATCATTCATCCATTCATGACTTATTCCTAGTAACACCAGTGGTCTTAACAGAAAAAGTCATGATTTGATCTCTCAAAAGTGGGCTGCAGAGGACTGTTAGCCTCCATCCACACCTCAATTTACAACAATTAACAAACTATATAATATTTTTTATAAGTCAGTATGTCACCTGATTAGCAGAGGAGTGGACTTGGGCCTTACTGACATACTCGGGTCATAAATTTGATGTCGACTTGCAACTCGACTTGGACTTTGACACCAATGAGTGTGCTTACAGTCACGTTACAGTCATTCATTCCCAGCAAGCTGGCACTTAATTCCCCAGATCCACTTGTTGCTGTTTGAACCAATCTGACAGCATCCAATCAGGTTGCAGGAGATAACCATGAAGAACTAATGTTACGCTACTTAGTGCCAGTTGGAAAAAGTGAAAATAATTTTGTATCGCTGATTCTGTTAAAATGTCATTACGTTAAGATTGCATTATGACTTGTTTAAGACCAGAAACTCAAAGTTTAAGATTTGGGACTTGAGACACTGCAAAACAATGGCTTAGTCCCACCTCTGCTGATCAGCAGTTGAAACCAAAGGCCAGAAACTAGTGTCATGACCCATGACCCAAGACCCTCAGGAAGACCTTTCCTTCTGTTAGTGAATCTTTATAACTACTGCACATTAACACAGGGGAGCAGAAAATGACACTTAAAGCAAACAAAGAGTCCGCAGTAATGCCAGAGGCAGCAGCAGTACTACTGATACAGCAATATTTCAGTAGTACCAGTCGAGGCAGTAGGTTTACTTGGAGTGATTTCATCTAAGAGCTTTAGGAGAGTCTGCTTGCAATATTCCACCTACAGTTCATGTCAGTCTAATGACTGCAAAGATCTGAAATGTTTTCTACTGTGAGCATATTGTTGTTTACAGTATCTTAATCTTTACATCTTTATATTTACTAATGAGCAAGTAAACTCTAGTAATCAAGTAAACAACTCTCCGAAAGGGCGTATGAAGTGCAATAACTAATTTCTGCCACTAGACGTCAGCAGTGTTGGACAAATGTTTGATGTTACTAAAAGCACATCAGTGGTTAAAGAAGCATTTGTTTGACTTTCCTTTTTAAAAGTAGCAATACAACAAAGTTAACAGTACATACATCCCGTATACTCAAGTACAGGTACAAAAGTATCAGCAACATAGCACTCAGTATGCAGAAAAGTGAGTGGAATTCAGTAGACAGTTCTCCTGTCATTCATACAGATTATTCTGTCTAACTTAATAGTAGTGTGACTATCGGGTGAAAATACTTTGAAGATTTCTCTAGTGTGCTTTTGTGGTTTTTTCCCATCATACCTTGGCTAACTTGTTTTTCTCCTGTGCCTCAGGACCCCAGTGCCAGCATCTCCACCCAGCCATTCTCCCCACTCCCCGTCATCTTCAGCCCCACTAACCCCGTTCATCTATCCATTTATTATTCAATAAGCCATTTTACTAAACTGTTCCCTCTGTGACTACATCTGGGTCCACTTTAAAACAAACCTAACACTGCCTCTCTTTTTACCATATGCTGCTTTTGTCCTTCACCTGCACCTTCATGAGGTTCTACATTCACAGTGTCTTTACTTTTGGTCAAAGAAACCATTTGTCCCATCATGTTGCAGTTCAGAACACATTGTATCCGTCCTGTGTTCAGATCCAACTGTGTGACCACCAGAGAAGATCAATAAAGTCTACATGTATAGTTACAAGAAGGACACAGACAGCACTTCTCTAGAGGGTGTGTCCAGTTTGTAAAACAGTGCGGGACATTCTGGACACTGCAAAGACAATGTCCCAGCATCCAATGGGATTATAACTGGAACTTATAACATTTACTCTGCAGTGTTCAAACACTGACTGCATTTCTTCTTCTTTTTTTTTGTAACAAATTTTATTGGTTTTCAACAGAAAGTTATACATGTAGTACACAGTACATACAGGAGCCTCTCTCCATATTGTTCTGCATACACACACATTGTCCATTAGTGTAGCCATAGTCACAACAGCACCAATATTCTACAAAAGTAAGCAGTGATACATCAAGTGGAGTTGAAATATTTTAAAAAATGACAGTATTTAAGAACCACAGTACAAGAGAAGACACTTATGGATTTATCCCAGGTGGGCGTGGCCATTTTAGGGAAAACTGGCCCCTTATCACTAGCCCAGTAAAATCCTCAGGTAGGTAGTTAAGCAGAGGAGCCCACATTTCATTGAAAGACCTCTGGTTACCCTTTGCAACTGCACTAAGTCTTTCATGGGGGAGGACCCTGAATATTTCCCTATACCATAATGTGACAGTAGGTGTTTATCATTGATCCAATTCATTACAATACATTTTCTGACCAATAATAGCAATTTATCGCATAGTTTGAACTTTAAATGGGTTAGAGTCACCTCCCTTGAGGGGAGGCCGAGAATGAAAAGGCCTGGGTCCCTCTTAACTTTTGCATGAATGATGCCACTCAGTTCCTGTGAAATGTACCCCAAAATCTTTTTATCAATTTACATTGCCAGAAGAAATGATAATATGTTCCAATCTCTCTATTACACTTGTTACACAAAGGTGAAACCTGATGGTCCATTTTATTTAGTATGTAAGGAGTTATGTGTAGACGGTGTAATATTTTATACTGTCTCTCTCAATCTATTACATGTAAAGGTGGATTTAAATACTTCAATGGTGCCAGTCATCCTCAATATACTCCGTGTCGAGATCTTTCTCCCCTGACTGCATTTCTACATATGAGCTGTCTCGTCCTGAGGAGAGAAATATATTTAGTTTAAACAGCAACATCTTTATATTTATATATATTCTATTTGTAAAGACAGAGGTTAGCTCAGTCAGACAGTGCTCAGTCAATCAACATTTATATGAAGAATACACTGCTGTCTTACCTGCTGCTGTGGACTTCTGTCTGAAACCATCACTGATCATACCTTGTGAAATATTGATACATGAGTGAGTAATTAGAAGAAAACTGTTCCTCAAACAGTGGGTACGGAAAGTATTCAGACCCCTTTAAATTTTTCACTCTTTGTTTCATTGTAGCCATTTGCTAAAATCAAAAAAGTTCATTTTATTTCTCATTAATGTACACTCAGCACCCCATCTTGACAGGAAAAAAAACAGAAATGTAGAAATATTTGCAAATTTATTAAAAAAGACAAACTGAAATATCACATGGTCATAAGTATTCAGACCCTTTGCTGTGACACTCATATTTAACTCACATGCTGTCCATTTCTTCTGATCCTCCTTGAGATGGTTCTGCTCCTTCATTGGAGTCTAGCTGTGTTTAATTAAACTGATTGGACTTGATTAGGAAAGGCACACACCTGTCTATATAAGACCTTACAGCTCACAGTGCATGTCAGAGCAAATGAGAATCATGAGGTCGAAGGAACTGCCCAAGGAGCTCAGAGACAGAATTGTGGCAAGGCACAGATCTGGCCAAGGTTACAAAAGAATTTCTGCAGCACTCAAGGTTCCTAAGAGCACAGTGGCCTCCATAATCCTTAAATGGAAGAAGTTTGGGACGACCAGAACTCTTCCTAGACCTGGCCGTCCAGCCAAACTGAGCAATCGTGGGAGAAGAGCCTTGGTGAGAGAGGTAAAGAAGAACCCAAAGATCACTGTGGCTGAGCTCCAGAGATGCAGTAGGGAGATGGGAGAAAGTTCCACAAAGTCAACTATCACTGCAGCCCTGCACCAGTCGGGGCTTTATGGCAGAGTGGCCCGACGGAAGCCTCTCCTCAGTGCAAGACATATGAAAGCCTGCATAGAGTTTGCCAAAAAACACATGAAGGACTCCCAGACTATGAGAAAGAAGATTCTCTGGTCTAATGAGACCAAGATTGAACTTTTTGGCGTTAATTCTAAGCAGTATGTGTGGAGAAAACCAGGCACTGCTCATCACCTGCCCAATACAATCCCAACAGTGAAACATGGTGGTGGCAGCATCAGGCTATGGGGATGTTTTTCAGCTGCAGGGACAGGACGACTGGTTGCAACTGAAGGAAAGATGAATGCGGCCAAGCACAGATGTCCTGGAAGAAAACCTCTTCCAGAGTGCTCAGGACCTCAGACTGGGCCGAAGGTTCACCTTCCAACAAGACAATAACCCTAAGCACACAGCTAAAATAACAAAGGAGTGGCTTCGGAACAACTCTGTGACCATTCTTGACTGGCCCAGCCAGAGCCCTGACCTAAACCCAATTGAGCATCTCTGGAGAGATCTGAAAATGGCTGTCCACCAACGTTCACCATCCAACCTGACAGAACTGGAGAGGATCTGCAAGGAAGAATGGCAGAGGATCCCCAAATCCAGGTGTGAAAAACTTGTTGCATCATTCCCAAGAAGACTCATGGCTGTAGTAGCTCAAAAGGGTGCTTCTACTCAATACTGAGCAAAGGGTCTGAATACTTATGACCATGTGATATTTCAGTTTCTTTTTTAATAAATTTGCAAAAATTTCTACATTGTTTTTTTTCTGTCAAGATGGGGTGCTGAGTGTACATTAATGAGAAATAAAATGAACTTTTTTGATTTTAGCAAATGGCTGCAATGAGAGTGAAAAAATGTAAAGGGGTCTGAATACTTTCCGTACCCACTGTACAGTAAAATACTCAGTAATAACAGTAAAGAGAGTATAAAACATACTGGATTGGCAGTGTCTCTTTCTGTAAAAAAACAAACAACAATGAAAAACATTGTCAACAACTTAATGATGTGACAGACAATATCATTATCTATCAAAAACATTTTTTATGGTCTACATTTAAAATCATACCTCTGTTTAAACATCCTTTCTTCAACCTGAAACGGTAAAATAAAAATGCAGCTGTTCCAATTAAGAAATTAAGAAAATTCCCCGAAACAATGCCAGCCACCATTCCTGTCCAACTTTGTTCACATTGAGCATCAGTTGAAACAGTTCCTGCTTTTATCAGAAGATTCATTGATTCACATCTGGAATGACAGAGGGAGATTTTTTACAGGAACATTAGTAGGATCCAATGAATTCACTGCTGTTGGAAGAATCCAGCTGTCTGATGTGAAGCTTCACTTACTGTGTGTGTGGCCGACAGGATGGAAATGTTCCATCTGAATATGTTCCAGCACTGCAGTCAGAGCACTCAGTGTCTGTTAATGCTGTTCCTGTACAGACACAACCCAGTTCAACAGAGACATTATGAAGGGATCAAAGTGTTGACCTATATGACATCAGTACATTTCATCTGACCTGTCTCATTTCAATGACATGAAAACAGTGGGGGAAAAAATTCCCGAATAATTTTCCACAATGTTTTATACTTCAGGAACAATGAATGGCATTCTCTGAGGTATAAGGAGACGTTCTAGTGCAGCTCTTCTCTCTTTGATTCAGTGTAAAGGAAGAAAGACAACAGATTCATCAACAAATTGAACACTAAAATGATCCAAATGTCATATGCTTCAGTGCTTTATGCAAATATTTAAGCAATGACATTCAGCCCAATATGTTAACTACATCATCAAGGAATGAGGCTCTTTTAGCACTTTTTACCTTTTGGCCAATGTACTCTTGTATTATAGAGAGAATCCTCAAATGAAACAAATTATTCAGACAGAAAGAGCAAGATTCTTTGGCTCAGCTCATCAGACTGGCAAAATGTAAAACAAGTTTTCTAGACCTAGCCTCAGATCTGACCTCCTGACCTGAACTGCACCGGTTCAACAGAATGTGGCCTTTCAAGACAAAGTAGGGTCTGGAGAGGAAAACTGCAGATATGAGACCTCACACATTCTATGGTTGAGCTTGGTTCATTACTGACTTCAGAAATAGTAGAATGATAAAATAAATTCTTAGATAATGGTTGCTTAGTGGAAGTTTCGTGGAGTTGATGACAAGACGATGCTTCAGTTTGTACTTTGTGAAGCTCAGTGTGGTCGTCGCAATCTTGGCAGTCTTGACTCCACTGTCTACCGGTTAACCCAAGAATGGGCAGAGACATGGAGCTGAGGCGGGCCGAATGAAGGCTGGTTACTGAAAACAGCCCCCTGTGAGGCACCCACCTCTCATTTAAAGGTCTCATCACACTGCATCATCATCTATCGGCAGATTGTTCAGTCAGCTACTTTGGTAGCAGCTCTCAAACTGTTTTAAAGTGAGCTATTCAGCATTATAGAAAGGCATGCAGACTGTTTTCATAGTACATTAATATGATACTGTATATAGTGTAGTCCCATGACAGGTCTTATGGTAAAACCACGTTGTGGAAATGTGTGGTTTTGTCATGGTTATGACGTTGTAGTATAAAGAAAATGGAAGTTGACACTGTGGCTGAGGGGCTCAAATTACGTTGTAACTGTCTGCAAGATGGCTAGCTACCGTTAGACTCCATGGAAATAACGTTAACCTGGTAGAGTTGGCACGCCGTGTACCAAGGCTGAGTCCTTGCTGCAGTAAGCAAGGGTTCGAATCCGACCTGTGGCCCTTTGCTCTGTGTCATCCCCTCTCTCTCTTCCCTTTCCTGTCTATGTTGAGCTGTCCTTTCATTAAAGGAAAAAAGCCCCAATAATATACATATATTTAAAAAAAAAAGACATTACAAATTGTGTGGTCAGTTATAATTAACTAATGAGTGTAAAACTGCCACCATAGGAACAGTGGTTACATAACCTTTGAAACAAGCCACAACTTAACGGTGTGCATGCATAGATGTGCTACAGTACTGAAGGTTATCATACTGCTACTGCAAGAGATTCTTACCTTACTGCACGCAGGCAGTCAAAAAACTGACCTATCAGAGACACTTTGCCTTTTATGGAACTAAGACAACTTTGACACATTCCCAGAGACTCTGTGCTCACAGATCCAGCTTTATGAGGAAACTGTAAGGTCCCTTTCCCTGAACCTGGGTGTTCTCATAGAAAACTTAAAGTATACCTACAATCTTAAAGTCAGCACAAGTAAACCCACCGTATTGTCTGATGTATTGTCCTGGTCGACAGAGTGTGTGTCTCTGTACTGACATACAGCCGTCCTCTGCAGAGTCAAAACAGTAGAATCCCTCCAGTGGTTCACAAACTGTATCTGATGTTGTTGTACATGACGTCTTTATCTTCAAACCAGAACCTGTCAACACATACACAGGTTACACATGGAGAGCAGGGGTGGAAGTAACACATGACAACTACTCATGTTACTGTAATTAAGTTATTTTTTGGTTGAGTCTAAGTGTGTCACTGTACTCTTACTAAAGTATGCATTACTCTATTGCTACTCTTCAAATAATAATTAGCTACTGAGTAGGCTTACCATTTATATCTAAACCTTTCTTCTGCATTTCTGTAGCCCATACACAAGGGACAGACAAAAGGTGGAAGTGCCACAGAACACTGCCTGCTTCTTTTCGGCCCTCATGTTAAGCAACTGGGCTGTTAACGGAAAGCCAAAAGGGTCACAACGTGTCATATTTCAAACTCAATTTGTTTAGAAAATGCTATAAAACGTAACACACACACACAAACTGCCAGAACACCGCTTTTACAACATTTTTACATACGTTCCTCCTGTTTTGTATCGTCAGTAAGTACATTCATTGTTCGGACTGTGAGGAACAGAGCTCAAATGTAAACACATGGGTCTAAGTCCTGAAATAAAGTGAAAAACCGGAAAAAAACTAACGCAAATTAACACCAGGCATTACGAATAACATGAATTTTATGGCAACATAAATGGAGCGAATATGTGAAATTCATTACTCATCAGTTATTGTGCTGGGTTTAGCTTCCTCACTACTTGTGTAAGCAGTCCTGTGGTGCTATCAGTTACTTTGCAACTAAAGTTTTAAAAATATTGCCAGAAATGTACCTGCATCACAGCGTGTACAGGGATCACACAGTGTCTGTCCTGTAGGCTGATTCATGAAGGTTCCCTCAGTGCAGGGCAGACAGGAAGTACTCCTGAACTCTGTGCAATGTGATTTAACTCGACTTCCTGTTGAAACAAAATCCATATATACACATTGGCAGCATGGCAGTTGTAATATTAATATTAACACAAAATAAATGCAATGCACCTCAAATATTTGACCCTGCTATGAGCTGTTCCTTAACCAAACTAACAATTGGCTTAGAATTTACATTAGCACTATGTTCCCCACTTTGTATGGGACCGGGGAACCCTAACCCTAACCCTAACCTTAGCGGGGGAACATAGGACCTGGGGAACATAGGGATGACCCCGTCCGGCGGCAGGTGAAGCCTGACACTCATTTGTCCTCTTTTTGAGAAAATAACTAAAAAGGTCGCCTTTTGACATATTACCTCGTTAGTTTAATACTTATTGGCTAAAAATGTGTGTCAAAATAAGTATTTCATTGGTCACATTTGCGTGTCGTGACCTATCAACACATGGCTAATTTTACCACCAGGCTGTCAATCAAGCTCTCAGCGACAGAGAACATAACATGAGCTAACGTCGGTTGTTGCACTGAAATTCTGAAAATGCTCATACACATATGTATAGGCAAAGTCTAGGCAAAGCCTATACATCTGAAACAGAAGGTGCTGTATTTTGTTTACCCTTTATCTATCCAGATAAAACATTAAGAACAGTTTCTGTGTGATGGTTATTAGACCTATGTAATCTAATTTGGAAGGGCACGTTGTCATGAGCTGTATCTTGTATATTTATTATTAGCTATGTGGTATGTGTACGCACCTTTATGTAATCTGGTGGAAAAACATTAAAACCATATCAAACAAATATCTGCTTGCGTGTCCCCATGTATGCAAAGTGTCCTCCTTTCTGATGTGAAGGAAATGGCCACCCTACCAGTGGGGCATCACAATAAAGTTAGGCATAATGTGTTAATTCCACAAAGGAGATATGTTATGTTGTTACCTAACAGTTTTGGTGAAAAAAGCCTGCATATATCGGTATCGGGTGATATCGGTATCGGAAATTGAGAGTTGGACAATATCGGAATATCGGATATCGGCAGAAAAGCCAATATCGAGCATCCCTAACATATAACCAACAAAAGTTGTGTTTGGTGGTTGATAATACAGTCATGTGAAAAAATTAGGATACCCCATTAAATATTTAGTTATTCATTAAGAAATGTTCACATATCGATGTCTAATCTTGTTTTTATTTATCTCTGGAAAAGAAAGTGATCTAATTGCAGGTAAACAGCAAAAAAATAACATTGTTTTACTCATTAAATAAAAGACATCAACATAAATGCATATTCTAACTGAGGAAAAAGTAAAGACACCCTACCCCCCTAATACCTAGTGTACACGCTTCTTGTAACCCTCTACCAGTCTCTGACATCGGTCTGAGGAAAGTTTGCCCCACTCCTCAATGCAGAATGCTTTAACCTGTGTGATGTTTGAGGGGTTTCTTGCATGTACAGCCTGTTTCAAGTCACCCCACAGCATCTCAATGGGATTAAGATCTGGGCTTTGACTGGGCCATTCCAGGACTCTCCATTTCTTAGTTTTCAGCCAGTCCTTGGTGGATTTACTGGTATGTTTAGGGTCACTGTCATGTTGCAAGGTCCAGTTCCGCTTCAGCTTTAATTTCCTTACAGATGGTCTCACATGTTGCTCAAGCACCCTCTGATACACTGTAGAATTCATGATGGATTCTATGATGGTGAGCTGGCCAGGTCCTGCTGCAGCAAAGCATCCCCAAACCATGACACTTCCACCTCCATGCTTCACAGTTGGTATGAGGATCTTTTCCTGGAACGCTGTATTTGTTAGGCGCCAAACATGTCCTCTGTTCTGGTGTCCAAATAATTAAATTTTAGACTCATCTGTCCAAAGAACATTATTCCAGAATTCCTGTTCCTTGTCTCTGTCTCTCTGGCAAACTTCAGTCTGGCCTTAATGTTTCTCTTGGAGAGTAAAGGTTTCCTCCTTGCACACCTCCCGTGAAAATTAAACATGTGCAGTCTCTTTCTGATTGTAGAGGCATGCACTTTCACATCAACAGTCGCCAGAGCCTGCTGTAGACTTCTTTTAGCATCTTGCGGTCTGCTCTCGGGGTGAACTTGCTTGGACAGCCAGACCTGGCATGTTGGCAGTTGTTTTGAATGTCCTCCACTTGTACACTATTTTCCGGTCAGTGGAATGGTTGATTTCAAACTCTTTTGAGATCTTTTTAAATCCCTTACCAGACTCATAAGCTGCAACAATCTTCTTTCTGAAGGCCTCAGACAGGTCTTTCTCACCATGGTGTTCACTCTCACGTCAACAGTCAGGAGCACACCAAACTGAATGTCTGAGGTTTGAATAGGGCAAACCTCCTTCAAAATGCTGAGTAACAATGTTCTAATCATGTGCACCTGATGTGATACACCTGTGTGTGATTTCAGCCATTTTAAGTGGGAAAAAATGTGGGGGTGTCCTAATTTATTCCTCACCAGAAATTGCATTTTTATTTTATTAAATTTTACAGAAAGTTTTAAAAAGTATTTTCTACAGTTTTACTTGTTTAGTTATATTACTTGAATCTCAGTATTGTTAAAATTGATATTAAATATCCATATGTCTAAATATGTTAAAAAACACACGTTTTCATAGGGTGTCCTAATTTTTTCACATGACTGTATTCACTCTTTTTAGCTCTCTTTTGGTCTCAACCTGCTCCTTAAAATAAATATCTGTCTCTTTAGCTGTTAAAGGTCCAGTCCGTAGGATTTAGTGCCATCTAGCGGTGTATTTGCAATATTTAGTTCAATATTCAACTGGATCTTACCAGGTGGACACTTAGGACAGCATTCATTGTCTATCTGATACTCAAATTGACGACATCTGAATGTGTGTCCTCCGAAGATATTCATCACAAGAATCTGTGAAGAGTAAGAAAGAGATTTTAGTTTAACCTTTGCAGGTGAGTTATAGCAGGAAGTCACATGATAATGAGGTCACATTTGTGTCACTGGAGCCATAAGAATAAAGTCAGTGTGTGGACTGACACATAAAATACAGAGTTGAAATCTCAACAACATTCCTGTGATGTTGCTTCACCTCAGGAGCTGATTCCTGTATATTGAATATATTTTCACACCCCAACACAACACCCACCCACCCACATCATCCTACCACTGGAAAACACCTTCCTAGCTACTTTCCAACCAGGACTATATCTGAAAACTGCTCCATCTGAACCTTTAGCTCATCTACTCTCTTCTCCTACAGAGATTAAAGCCAGGACAGCTGCTCATCCCTCAGTAGAGCTGATGAAGACTCTGATGAAGACCAATCTGATGTATGAATTGCTGCAAAGCAAATAAAAGCTGACTGTAATAACAAATGATTTTACCAGCAATGGTGCAGCTGTCAAAGGTTTTCTTCCAAACGTCATTTTCTACTGCTGGATCACAGTTTTCATGGACTGAAGACGTCATCTCACTGAGAGTAAAATCCAACAGGAGGACACCATCTGGAAACTGAAAGAACACATATTCATGTAGAGATCACAGATTAGAGATTACTGCTAAACAAATTAACTTGGCACCATTAATGTAAGATCACACACACATACACACTTCGATTTGTCCTTGAACACAACCACACACATAGAGAGGAATTGTTATTGTTGCTGGTACTTTTCTATGATGTAGTTGTGGCGCAATTGGCATGTGCTGATAGGTACAGAGGAGAGAGAGAGAGAGAGAGAGAGAGAGAGAGAGAGAGAGAGAGAGAGAGATTTCTTTTTGGCATCAGGTCATTCTTTTGGGTTTGTCTCCCCAGTGTTGCCGTAGAGCCCTTGCTATAACAAAGTACACAATGTTGTTGCTGTAACTGGATGTGATGCTGCTGTTGCTGCTGTGGGAGGTATTGATGAATGTAATGCATGTGTTAGCCCACCCACCCAAAATCCCCACCAGCCCTCACTGGAAGTATTAGTCTTAAAGATACAGGATGTGTCATGATTCAGCTATGAGTTCCACCACACAGACATTTCCCCTCTAAACATCTCAGATGTTTTCACTGAAATATCTGTACAATGGCCAAAGATACAGAACTGCAACCTCTATGGACCAACAGCTCGCGAGAACTCCGCACTTTCTACCCAACGAACTACTTTGCTTCCGGTGTTCTTTCCTGTTGCTGGTCGCCTTCCTCGTGTTTTTGTTAGGAAAGTTTCAGCGGTGCCATAACACACACACACACACACACACACACACACACACACACACACACACACACACACACACACACACACAAGGCTTCAACAGTGTTAAACGTGGAATGTGTGAACATCTTAAATAGCATAAAAATAACGACTCCTCACCTCTTCCACACAGCCGCTGCTCAGGAACTGCGTTACACAGCTCCAACTTTCAAAATAAAAGTAGCAACACTTCGTTAATAACCAACAGGCTACGGCTCTATGGTAACCCTCTGTGCTAATGTCTCCTGTTGGGTAGGTAGGAACTAATTGAACTCTTAGTGAAGGGGACATGAAACAGCGACTTAAATGTTACACATATAAATAAACAGTTAAAAGTTGTATAAATGATAATGACAATAATTCTGGTGTGTAATAGTAAACTTAATGAATATGCTGTGGATTTATTCCTACATCCTCAGGTGGTCCATGTAAATGAGAAGACGTATGTGACATATTATGGCTATGTCACTTTTTATTTTGGTTGAATATGCCAGAATTCATTTAGTAGATTTTTACTATTTCAGGCAACTTAAACCTGGTAAATGTCCACGTTTGGCCATTTCCTTGTATTCATAGACTTATTACAGATGTTTATTTAAGACCTTAAAGTTCATGACAAGATGGAACCGTTTAACACAGCAGAGAACAGGGTCTCAGCTGGAGTCCAGCTGGCTGATGTTGCTGTGAGGAGGCAGGTGTCTGTTTGAGAATATTGCTTCTGTTTATTATGACTGTATAGTTTGTGTTAATACACATTGGCAGCGTTGTATTATGTGCAGGAATGCCAATAAACACTTGAATTAAATGGTGTTATAGTGTGTGTGGATGTAAGACACTATGTTGCTTCTAAATGTGTAACCACACTGAAACACTGCGTTCATGCTGTATCCTTGAATGAAAGGAATGATTTTTTTGCAAGTTGTGGAACGTTTTAACTTGCCTTGAACATAATGCCCCCCAACAACAGCTCAATGCCCCCCTTTCAAAACTATTGCTTCTAGTGTCCCCTGACCTTCTCTGAACGCCCCCATTGAAAAAAGCTAATCTCTGGCTTTAATGGAGTTTACAGAAGAAATAACCAGTTGTATACATAATAAGGACGACATGGGAGTATTGATAGCTTTTGTTCAAATTATTTTACAAAGCAAAGATTCCTCAATAAAATGGAAAGGTATGGCATCAGAGGGCTTGTGCTGATCTGGCTGAACATAGTGAGGCGTCAGCAATTTGAGCAGATAGGTGACAAAGTGAGGAGGTGATCCTATAGGGAACTGATGGAATTTAAGACAAATATTGTACAAAGCAATAAATAAGTTACTTTTTGGCAAAATAAATAAAAACAATTCTAGCACAGAGAACAGCAGATACCTTAAGAGAGAAATTTAATTGGATTGATTTTAATATAAACAGTATGAGACGATAAAAAGATGTAGAAAGATCATATTTTTTGAAGGTACAGAAATAAATGGACTTCACTTATAAAGTCCCTTTCTAGTCTTCCAACCACTCAGAGTGCTTTGCACTTCATGTCATATTTCTCCACTAACACACATTCATGCACTGATGGCAGAGGTTGCCATGCAAGCTTATCAGAAACAGAAACTAATAGGCTAACAGTACAGAGAGTGTAAAACACACCGGATTGGGAGTGTCTGCATTTTTTTCTTTTTCTGTAACTAAATAATGTTTCAGGTCTTTATTAGGCCAGTGTGTTCCCGCTTCACAGACCAGAGGGGAGTGTGCATGTCGTGTCGATTAGGAATGACAAGAATTTCTCAAGTACACTCCCAGTCTGCGTGGAGGCTTCACACAGTGTACAGTGTAATGGTAAATGGACCTGTACTTGTATAGCGCCTTTCTAGTCTTCCGACCACTCAAAGCGCTTTTACACTACGTGCCACATTCACCCTTTCACACACATTCACTCAGTGATGGCAAAGTCCATCGAACAGTAACTAACATTCATACACATTCACACGCCGATGCACGGCATCAGGAGCGATTTGGGTTCAGCATCTTGCTCAAGGATACTTCGACATGTGGCACCAGGGGGGATCGAACCCACAACCTTCCGATTTAGGAACGACCTGCTCTGCCTCTGAGCCACAGCCGCCCCCAGTGTACAGTGTACAAATTCAACACAGATCTGATGTCTGCACAGAGCCTTTGTGTACACCCTCTGATGACGAAATGTATGTCACCCAGACGCTCACGTACATATAAAGTATAATTCCTGCTTCACAATATTGTCAACCTTTATGCTAAAAACATGGTACACAAAACAAAGCTTAGGTCATGTGTCTTCAACCTTTATATACCTTAAAACAGTGTTATTCAACTGGCGGTCCACCAGAATGGCCACTGGTGAAAATATTCCATTTATGTTTACAGTATTACTGACTGGGCATCTGTGGCAAAATACCCAGAGAAAGGCAGTATTAAGTTACTGCTAATGCAAACCGAACATTTTCTTACATCTGCAGCTTCAAATGAAAATAACTGAAATGGCTAAACATACATTTCTGAAAAAAATTTCTCAGATTTGGACTTAAACTTCTTAAGTAGGGTGTGCTTACGTTCAGTTCTTAAAACATACTGAGCATTAAAAATACATTGATTACGCAGGTTCTAAGAAGCTTATTTATACATTGTGCAGCTCTGATCTATCTCAAATTATCTTAATCTGCCTTACAATCAGTGATTTCCTTTATATAATGCTAATGAGGGGTTAGTCAGGAATAGCCATGGTTACTTCATTATTTCTGAAGACGTCGTCTCACTGAGATTTGGGAGGAAGAGAGATGTAAAATCCAAAAGGATTACACCATCTGAAAACTGAAAGAACACATAGGCCTATCCATGTAGAGATCACAGTGACTGCTGAGCTAACACTTTAATTTCAGCTTTCTGCAGTGACCAGAGAGAGAAACCTGGTTAACACAGCTAGATTGGTTCTGTAGAACATGTAGACATTTCCTTTCTAAACTCCTCAGAGAGTTTCACTGAAATACCTGTACAGTGCCCAGAGATACAGATAGATGAAGATAAAAATAGAACTGCCAACTGCTCTGGTTGGCCTGCCTTTATGGACACTTGGCATCAACATGAAGGATCACACCAACAGATTGCCATGAACACCACTAACTGTGGCAGTGTCAGAAAGGTAAAAACAGGTCCTCGAAATCAACCATTAAGGTCCTTATGAACAAAGAAATCATTGAACTCAAACCATGATCTTTTTTTTTAAACCTAACTAAACCTCATCATATTGTTACGTCATATCAAATGATTCCATCCTGTCCACATGGGTGTCAGACATTGGTGTCAGTCAGAAAATGCTTGGTAGACAGTGTTGGTTTGTCTTTCTTCTGTCCCTGGCTGAAATCAGGTGTGATCAAATGTTCTCCATGTATCCTGTAATCTGGAGAAACCAAAAATCAATTATCTGGAGTCCAGGTCAAATGAGTATTTAGACATTATTATTGTTTATGACTAGATATCACGTTACAGTTACAATTAAAAGAATAGCTTTTCAGAGCTTTTATTCTGAAGGCGTACATAGCAGAGCCCTCGTGGTGCGGTCTGACTGAATTCCTGTAATTCAGGTCCTGCTTTCCTTTCCTGTAGCTTGTACATAGCCTACTTGTTGCCCCCCCTTGCACTTTGTTCCTCAGTCATATCATGTGGATCGTTCATGAAACAATTCCAGCAGCACTTATTCAGTTACTCAGAAACAGCCCAGACACGCCAGCACCTAATGATAACATATTAATACTGGCACTGTTGATTTCTTTTTAGACATAATACATTTCTGAGGCACTTTGATAAATACTACATACTCTGATTTATAATGACTAGAACTCTTAATCTCAGAAAGTATGAAAAACCTCCAGAATATAAAGAAATACTGCAGTGTGATACGATATCTGTCACCTGTATAGAAACAACAGAGCAGATGTTTTATACCTGTGATATAATCCAAAGCCTATAGAGAACCTTACACGACAGGCTTATTTCCAAATCCATATAGATTAATAATAATAATAATAATAATAATAATAATAATAGAAATATACTATTATTTTCCTCCTGACATTTTCAAATTGGAGTAATTTTATAGTTAATAATATAAATATAAGGAAAGATTACAATCATAAATGTTGATTCACCAAATCAACTCCAATGTGACATCTAAAATAAGGAAGATCAGAAATGGCTAAAGATGATCATTACTTAATTCCTCTTATATCACAGTGCTGATTCAATTTAATTAAGCAGTAGGAGGTGTGATCTGTGCTGGAAAAAGGAAAATTGTTTTGATGGTACAAAGTCAGTTTGTAATTGTACCTGCTTCTATATAAACATACATCAGACATCAGCTGACCGCTCCCACTTCTTCCCTGCTACTGACTGCAGCCACTTTTACTTCCTGACTGTTTGGAGGGCTTCCTGAAACAAATGTTCACATTCAGAGCAGTTAGTCAAAGCAAGGTGACTTTATTTGTACAGCAAATACATTAGAAAGTATAAAAGCACAATACAAAGTTAAGTATAATTAAAAAGGTTCCACACAAGAAAACATTAAAGGAACATTACTACAGTGTAAAAGCATATCATATCAGTGATCTTCCTTTATAAAAGTAGCAATACAAAGATGTAAATGCAGTCCAAATACAAATCCTGTATTAAAATGTTACTAAAGAAACAGTACAAAAGCATCAGTGCAACAGCATTTGAACATTGTTTACAATTTCCACATAATGACCAACTTAACACCCATTCTGTTTATTTGCATCTGGCAATTCTAAAGCATAAACCCCTCTGCCAAATGTTAAATATTTATTGAAGTGCAATTTTTGTTAACATTTTGTTTATTTTAAAGGGGGGTTTATTGGTTTTATTTATCAAGGATATTTTGATATTTTTGTCACATCCTAATTCCAATGTCTGAATATTTGTAAGAATTAAAGGTTCATTGCTATTTGAAACAGTGTACTTTGCATTTTTGTGCCAATCATTGTATCAGAGACAAAAATGGTCTTAAAATGACACAATTATTTCTGGGACAATATATCGTCCAGTAGTACAAAGTAGTGAGCTTAAAGCTCAGTGAAATTAGAAACATTGGAACAAGATGGTGAAATTAGCTTGACATTAGTAAAAATTAACGGCATTGCAACAGATGTGACAACAAAGTCACATTAGGCTACTAAACCTAATGAAATAAGTCCAGATGAGCTTTTGGAAAAGTGAAACATGATGGAAGTCTGGTTGGGAGCTGTGTGGCAGAGAACTACTTTCAGTTGTCTGTGCTCACTCATTTTGAATGTTCAGTTCGTAAATGATAGTACAGCGGACATCTTGTGATGTTCCCAATGTAAACAATTATTTTCTCTCACAATGACCTACAGTGGCTGTATTCAGTTGTTATGTTTTAACCCACACTAATGGAATGGCTCAGATGGTGGATGGATCACCACGCATGTGAATGTAGTGCATGATAAAGACTGTCTCTGAACATGAGGCTTGATGTTACTATACTGCTTTTTTTCTTTTTTGTTTCATTTTGTGTTTCCACTCTTCCGCTCATGTTGCCACTGAGGAATTCTAATATTTTTCACAACACAAACTGAGTCATCTACCTCCAGGACTGGAGACTGTAGGCGGGAAAAAGAAGAAATAAAAGACATTAAAACAAACTCAGGTGCAGCCTGTTGTGTGAAACATTGTGAGACATTAACTTAAAAATGAGTACTTAAAATAAATTCAGACCTACCAGAGTCCTTTTTCATTGTTAGCCTGCCTGAAATCCAAAAGCAAGACACAGTTAATAGCTTTAGCAGTTAGCGACCATCCTGGAGGCAGACAACAATGGGAATCTAGGTTAGGTATTAGGTAGTTATATCAGGGATTCAAAATAAGCCCTAACCTGTGGTCACAAGTCCAGCAACTGTTAATAATGATAATAATAGAGGTATATATGCATAATAATTCCTTGAAGAACTTCGACAGACAACGTCACTGCTCGTACTTCCTTCTTTGACCCTTTACTTGGGTTTCTGGACAGCTGTTGGAAAAGAGACATAAAACAGCTTCAGTCAGCACAATACAGAGAATATATATTAAACATGTTTCATTATAACTTGTTCCACTGCAGAATGTGCAGCCATAAAACTCAACTGCTTATCAACAATCCAATCAGTGCACAACTACAGAGGTCACTTTGTGCTCCATGACAAACAATGTCTTACACAGTCCAAGCCGTGCAGTCCACACCATCCTGTGAAAAACTTCCTGGCTGACAAACTTCACACACTGTATCATTTCTGCTGGTTCCTAACAGAAACAGACAGGAGTGAGATTAATTACACACAAAGAAAGATCCAGTGAAAATCCATTATTTATCTGACTCACATTGAGATTGTGATCACTAATCACAATCACAGACACAAGAGAGGCGTTCACTGACAGAACCATTTGACGAACCGGAGTCACATACATACTGGCAAAAAGTATGAAAGATACAAAGTAAAATTAGTATTGGAACCATGTCTGTGTTGTTTCATAGTTATTATAGCATGATCAATAAAAAAATCTTTCTTAAAAACATATACATATTTTACACAAAGTACATTAACTTCATTAATCCAATCCATTTTAAAGACCCCACCCATATAAATCATATTCAAATTACATTATTATCCTGAGGACAACCTGTAAAGAGCACAGGTGTTTTCATCAGTTTTCTACTAAAAACCACAACTGTCCAAAACTACATCATGTTTTCTACTTTGCAGCAGAGAGTAGTAAAGCAGCAACCTCACTCTCTCTCCCTGGAGTTCAGAGATGAATACATCTCAAGTCCTGATTTTTGATTTGTTTAGATTTCTCTTTCTTCTTTAATGATTTAAGTCTCGCCAAAAGGATCGGTCAGGATCTAATGTAAATGTTATTATTGTGTTCTTCTAACACATCCAAAAGGTCACACATGCAGTCAGGTTCATACAGAGTTTGGAGTTAAACAGCCGTGCTCCTGATAAATCCTGAACCTCATCAGAGTGGTCTAAAATAGTTATTTCAGCAGTTAAAGGTTGAATTCTCCTCTGTCCTGTCAACTTTAATAAATATTAGGAGAGATTTGCTGCAGTGACATTACTGTGTGCATGGAAACATTTCCATCATTTATAAAGCAATACATCGAGAGTAGAGAGTGAGTCTCTAAACTGGAGAAAATAACAGTTCAGGAGGATGATTTAGGCTTCATGCAGATTTGGTGCCAGAGCCGATCTGTGCAGTTCCCTTCAGCACAGATTGAAAAGCCCATAGGTCTGCACACTGGAACAATTTAAACAGTTCATAAGAAAAAGAACAGTTGTTCGTGTTGACCTAACGTTATCATATGTGTTTTGTTGTTTGCTGTGATTGTGACGGGTCATTGTATGTGGGTTTTGGCAGGCAGCTGCTGTCCCCTCTTCCCAGTACACTAACTTTCAGTGTGATCCCCAGGATGGTTACTGAGATGCTTGATAAATATAGGTACATTATCCAATACTCATACAGAAATGGACGTGTGCAGCCTGACCTCCAGTTATGAGTAGTTGATAATAATGATACCTGATGTGAGAAAGAAACTGTTGATAAAATGACCCAGGTTGTAAACTAAATTGTCACTCTTGCATTCAGACACAGGAATGACACACGTGCTGTATTCAGAGGAGTCAAAGACATACCTGGATACTGTCAGCAGCATGTATACATGGAGCTGAATAAAAAGGTTACTCCATGTCCCATGGAAACGTGTATGTCCATCAACATGTTCAAACCAAGACAGTAGTGTGTAAACTTACTACCAGACTAGTTTGACTTTGATTTCTCTTACCAGCTTCCTTTACCCTCTGACCAGGCACACAGCGTGTGTGTTTGTCTGCTGAACTACATCCTGAATCATCGGCCCAGCTTCTGCAGAAATACCCCTCTAACACATCACAAAGTGCATCCCTTGATCCAGTGCACTCCTGTTGGGCAAACAGACCGTGACCTAAAAGCAACCAGAAACACAGTCATTATATTAATGCTCTTTGTACATTTGAGTCCACTTTGAACAATATCTGAAACAATGAGATAGTTCATCATCTCATTTTTGGTTGACTGCAACCAAACAAGTGAAATCCAAACTCCTTATCAGCACATAGTAGCTGGCCAATCAGAGCGCCTGTTGCTGCTCTGTGGTTCACTCACTCACACATCTTCAAATTAAAGAGAGCGGTCTTTAAATGAAATCACACCAACCTGAATTATTTGGGTTCACTTTTCAGTAAACATGCTGAATGATGTTCATTACTAGGGCTGCAATTTAGGATTCATTTCATTATCACCCACCTTAACTAATTCCTTGAATTAATTGATTAATGGTTCAATATATAAAGTGCCAGAAAGCAGAGAGAAAAGCATTCATTACATTACCGTAAGTGTGTGTCATCCAACCTTTTTAAAGACAGACATATTCACAACTCTATTTACACACACAGAAAAGACCAAACAGCAAATAATCACACTTGTTACTTTTGGATATTTCTTTAAAGAATGACCTGAAGGGGGCGCCTCCGTACCCTAGAGTTTGAGCTGTGGTGTCTCCACAGACTTCTGTTTTGTGTCATTCCAATCTCACTCTTCCCTCTCTACTGTCAAATATCAGATCAAGGCATAAAATGCTGCAAAAAATACAAGAAAAAGGGCCCAAACAATTAACTGGCTTTTATTCTTAGTAAAGGAGGCCTGAAATACAATCACACACATGCAGGGCTTATAGACACGCAAATGTGGAGAGATAGTGGAGTGATGGGCTGCCACACAACAGTACTCTGGGAGCAGTTAGGGGTTAGGTGCCTTGCTCAAGGGCAGAACTGGCGCCTCTCTACCAGTCCACACTGTGGAGTGTCACGGTTTAGTGTGATAAACCACACCCATTATTTCCTCAGTCATTCTCTATCTCGCTGCTAATGTGGATCGACTGCCTGGCAGGTCCTGCTGGTCATGGGATGAGGGTCTGGTTTTGAAGTGGGGCTGTAGTCTCAACCGGAATGTTGACGAGAATTTGTCTGATTTCAAGGTACGTGTCTAATTAGGTTAAACAGTTATAGTCAGCTTCGTTTTAGCTTAGTCAGAACAATGCACCATTGCACACTGGACTATATGCAGTTTGTGGTTTTGTAAAAAACAGTTCACTATTGGTCTGGTGAGCTATGGCTGTGGATCGCAGACTGCAGGCAGAGCAGTTGAAGATTGCATTTCAGCACATTTATACTAAATCAGATTTTCTTTATCTTCAAGTACCAATACAAGAACTAACCTTAAAAAGAATCATTTAAAGCTGGTTCCCTATCTTAACCATTTTCTTTAAGCCCCCCTATTTGTTTGTTTTAGTTTAGTCAGATATCCTAATTCCTTTTCCCTGTTACTGCATGTGTCATAATCAGAGTGTCAGTGGGAATGAAAGGCAGAAATGTGAACTCATTATGAACATACTTTTGTCACAGGAGGTGCAGGAGAAACAGCTTTTCAGGCCATTGGGTTGGTTCATAAAGGTCCCTGTCTTACAGGGGCTGCACCGTGTGCCTGACTGTGGTGTGCAGTCTCTTATAACAACTGTACCTGTTCAACACAAAAACACACTGTCAGCATCACGTTATCACCACGACATTGTAGGGCTGCTCGATTATAGAAAAAATCATAATCACGATTATTTGGATCAATATTGAAATTACGATTATTCAAACGATTCTTTTTTTAAACTTCAGAAACATGCTGCATTTATTGGACATTTGTCAAAAACACTTTGCAAGGAAGTCCTCAGTTTCACTTTCCTTTCCCCATAAACATTTGTAAGTCTCCTCGTTACCTGTTCAAACGAAAACAACGTGACAGGAGAAGACTGCAACTAGTGTCACGACCACCGGCGCAAGTATAAATAGTTACGGTGCTCCCGTGACTTCACATTGTCGCGCGACAGGTCGTGAACGGCGAGTATACCGAGCGCATGATGTGCAGTGCTTGCTGTGGAGGAGGGACGGAAATACGCATGCGCGATATACGCAGACTGTATACAACGTTGCACAACAGAAAATGAAAAAAATAATCGTTTCCCCCCGATTTTATTAGTTTTGAGATCGTTTGGCCCCAAAATCGTAATCATGATCAAATTTCAATTAATTGAGCAGCCCTAACGACATAGATGGAAAATAAATGTGACAAAAAGAACACCAGATAACATATGACAGACCATGGTCTTGTTTTTCTGAGGAGCCTATCACAGCTTCAACAAAAATGTCAAGATTGCCTTTAGCTTATTTACTTTTTTGTAATTTCATTTCAATCACTTGTCAAACCACCAACATCCCTTTGGACTCAACTTGACCTGCACATATCAGTTTGTGTTTCCTCTCAATCCAAACCCCTACATAACCAGCAGGAAAGATACAGCTAGTCTAGATTTTGCTTAGAGATAAGATCATTTCCATGTCCAAGGTCTTATAAATAACTACTTATATGTGGTTTTCTGTGTAAGCTTGATCTTTGAAATCTAATTTGCTTTAGAAATGAAGAAAACATGTTTGTTTTGTACAGAGCCAACAAATGTCACATCATCATGATTTAGTTTTTTAGTAAATCATATCACATATCAGTCACAATAATTGCCATTTGATGTTTTTACCATATCATTCAGCCCTAAATGATGGCATTTTAGTGTACTTTCTGCTATACGTCACAGTGACTCATATTTCTCAACGTCAGTGCTTGAGTAAGAGGGAGGCTGTAAACGATATGTACTCAGCAAATAATATGCACACCAGAATGTGTGGTATTGATATTTTCGACCGCTGTGCTCTCCTACGCTGTGATACATGGTAAACAAGAGGAAACAGAAAAGTAAGGTCAGAGAATAAAGTTAATATGAAATGTTCTGTTTAGGTTGTATGTGCATACTATTTAAAATAATGCTACACAAAGAAGCTAAAACATTATTTTGATGAATGAAATCTTATCTTCTTTAGGAATTTCCCCTGTTTCATTATTTATGGACTTTATTTAACTATTTCTGGTTTTGCTTTTTATGGGGAAGCAGTTAGATAAGCATATTTCTGCCTTTGTGTGTACAATGTTAAGTCTTGAACTGATATGGCTTTGATGTTTGAGTGGCACACTCACTACAGTTTTTACCAGTGTTTAGCTTCATTTATGTGAGAAATAAATGTAATGCAAAATGAAATATAAACAACAAAGGGGGCAGAACAATAACAAAATATATAAAACAAAGGGCAAACAAGAACATGAGTTTGTCGTGCTTTAACACACACAAAAACCCACTCTTAAATGTCTCATACTGAATAACGCACTTAACTAAATATCACACAATACTAAATAAACATGTGTACAGCCCTGTTACACGGTATTACAATGTTATTGTCTGAGCTCTGTCAAATGAAAGATAATGTCACACCCACAGTTGTAAAATGGCTGCAATGTGTCATTGCTTATATTGCTTTATAGAAGTTACTACCAATGCTTCAGACAGAGTGGTACCTGTGTTGCACCTCGGACAGCACAGTCCAGCACTCGCAG